>NW_027200609.1:0-18917 GCF_038502225.1 Cherax quadricarinatus
TACAGAGACCTCACAAGCCCAACTGAACTACATTGTTGGGAGGGTTCATGGAGATGTAATGGTTGGAGTTAAACACACTTGTTGGATGGTAACACTTATATTAGCAGAGTGTGAGAGGGGAGCCAGCCTGGCCTGTCCTTTTGCCTGGTAGACCTAAGTGTGGAGTGAGAACTATCACGGGATCATGTGACATCACACAAGCTAGTCACTGAGCCTAGCAAGGGGTCATGTATGTAAAATATAGGGATGGTATTAACTATGATACTTAGATGAGCTATACAACACATGTAGGGGATCAGCAACTATGCTGACAACATCACATCCCCCTTTCTCCCCCAATTTAAAATATCTGAGAAATTGGACAATTTGTCCTAAGTTATTAGACTATTTTAATCCTAACCCCTTAATTCTATTACAATACAATAGCAAATAATATGAAATCACACAGATCAGTAGAGTTAATAAATTCTAGCACAAGAAATGAATAACAATGACTCTGGTGTGAAACCTCCTTATCTGTCATGTCTCCTAAAAATAAATATTGGGCTCCAGTGCCTTCCTGTACTTTGCTAGAAATAAACTAGCTCTCATAGTCACCCTCGCTAATTAACCAGTGAGCCAAACCTCATAAGGTTTTCCTGGCATAGAAAACAGCTCCAGTGGGTATTATTCCTTCAAATGCTTGCAGCTGAACTATTATACGACCACAATGTTGCATTTTTTTCTTGCACCCTTCCGCGACCATTCATGACAATGCAGGAATCGCAACCAGGACCCATCATTATCCCATTTCTAGGAACTAAAAGAAAGCCTCCCATCCCTCACATAAATGAATCCTCTTCTGACGGCGAGCTGATTGGTGTTTACAGTTCTCTACCTGAAAAGGAAATACATCCTATCTCTATGGTGATCCCTCCCAGCAAGGAGCTAGCTCACATAATATATAATACATGTATGTCCCAACAGCTGACATAACATAGATCATCCTCTAGCAGTAGAGATATCATACTAATACCACTCTAATCATCATTTCCCAAGCTTCACTGGCTAGTAGTAAATGACACGGTTGGCTTGACTTGGGGGCAGGCTATTGACCCAGGGAGAAGCTCTCTAAAAATCCTTGGGCAAGGGTGGCAGAAATATGAAGGGGTCGACGGAGGAGGACATAAGGCCATTGTACTATACTGCAGTATTCTTGCCATCTCACCTCCAGATCTGTCTACTGCTTCTACTAGAAGAGGGGTTATCCAGGGCTTCTGGCTGACCCTAGCACTTCCTAAACTGGGCCATGTCTCATTGTGTGGACTTCGTTGGCATTTAGGAACACTCATGTGGGTCCCTCTCGTTGAAAGTCCAGCATCTGGGAACTTCATGACTCAGCAAGCAGCTTATCTTCACCACCACAATACTCCTCAAGCACCAAGGCCACCCTTCATCCACTCAGCCTCACCTGTCAACTTCCACCTCTTGCATGGTGGTGGCACAAGAGCTGGCTACCGCTTTTCCTCAAGTCTCCCAGGTCTATTAAAAGCCCTTTGCCAGACCCATACTGACTTCTTGGCACTTCTGCGTCTCCATCACTCCAGGCGAAATAGATTCCCGGAGTTTCCTTGGCAGGTCCTGGCAACATCTCTGCATCTCCTGTGAATAATAGTAGGCGGCAGTATTGTTTTACAGGTGACTTGGGCTTATTGTTGGTGGGCAGGTCTCTAGAGTATTGAGCCGACCTGAGGGCGAGGTGAGTGGTCAGCTCCTTCCCTCAGGGTCCCAGTTACTCACAACACTCCCTCCCTCCAGCAATAATTCCCTTACAAATTTCATCTATACATTCTTGACCATGTATTCATACCAACATTTTCCTCTACCAGCTGATGTAACCTATCCTCCTCATATACCTCATCATTTACAGTCCTTTCATCCACCACATTAACATTAGGTATTACTATTTCCTCCTCAAACCAGAATGGCTTTAGTTTATTACAATGAACAATCCTCTCACTCTGGTCCTCAAACAACCCTTTAACCTTTACATTTACTGGTCCCATTTTCTCTAAGATGTGGTAAGGACCTTTCCACCTTGGACCGAGGGACATACTCTGTTGAGGGGTTACTTCATCTTTATATACCATTACTAGATTATCTTCCTCAAGTTTAAGAGACTTCACTTCCCTGTCATAGTAGTGAGCATACTTTTTCTGCGCTCTACCAGATGCCTGGGCGGCAGTTCGCCAAGCAGTTCTCATTTTTGTTAGGACTTCTGAAGGATAGTCCTCACCGTATCTGACAACTGCTTGGTTCACCAAGCCTGCTGCAAAATGACAGTCATGGCCTGTAAATAGGAATAATGGTTGTGTCCCTATTGATTTGTGAATAGCGGTGTTTAAAGCAAATTGAACATATTGTACATATTTATCCCATTGTAATGGTTCTTTCTCTGAGAGAATGGCCAGTGTATTTTTGACTTCTTGGTTCGTTCTCTCCACCATACCATTTGCCTGTTGATGATAAGCTGTCGTTATTTCTAGGGTGTTACAAACCTCTGCAAATACCTTGCTTTTAAACTCTGACCCTTGATCTGTTACTAATTCTCTAGGGGGTCCAAATATTGCTACTAATATATCAAGGAGCGCCTCTGCAACAGTCTGTGGGTCTTTCTTAGGGATGGGTACAAGTGTTGCATACCGTGACAGATGGTCCACCAGCACAAGAACATACCTATTGCCTAAATAACTATTATCTAAGTCGATAAGATCTGCACCAACCCGGTCCAATGGTTCCTTAATATCGGGAAAAGCTTGCAATTCCACATTAACCTGAGGGTTACCTTTCCTCCTTTGGCAATTACCACAACATTTTACATATTTGGTTACATAATTCAGGAGACCAGGAAAGTAGAACATTTCTTCGGCCCTCTTATAAGTTCTAAGAACACGTGGATGGCCAGCCATCTTGGATGAGTGTGCAAGCTTCAGAGCGGCCTTCCTGAGGACATTTGGTAATACTACCTGCTGTACTGAACGATCGTTCAGCTCCATAATCCTATGTAGCACACCGTCTTTCATCTCGAATTCATCAATAGGGCGGCTTGGCTTGTGGCAAGGGAGCTTCTCTCCCTCCAAATACTCAATTATCTCCTTCCACCTGTTCTCTTCTAGTTGGTACTCTCTTAATTGTTCATTGTTCACATTCTCAATATTAACATCAACATTTATTGTTGCTACTTTCCTACTCAATATGTCTGGTACATGGTGTGAGGCTCCTGGTTTATAAAGAATCTAGTATGAGTGCACTGACAGTTCGTAACCCCATCTAGACATCCTAGGACAGCGAGTTTTCTTTTTAAATGTGTACCAATGCCCTGTGATCTGTTATTATTTTAAAATGGCATTGAAATACATACGGTTCAAAGTATCTCACACTTACTACCACTGCCAAGGTTTCTTTATCAGTGATGGCATACCTGACTTCCGGTCCTTTAATCTTTCTGCTAAAATACGCTACTGGGTGTGGATTATTTTCCTTGTCTCTTTGCATTGGCAACCTCCTATTGCAACTGCTGAAGCGTCTGTATGTATCTCAAACTCTCTGGAAAAATCAGGGACCACTAATACCGGCTCACTTGTAAGCTCAGCCTTTAATTTTTCGTGAGCCAACTCATGTTCTTCTTTCCATACAAACTTAGCTTTCTTCTTAGTTAGATCTGTCAGTGGTGCTGCTAGCTCTGCAAAACCCTTAATATGTCTTCTAAAGTATCCTGCTGCACCTAGGAACCTCCTGACTTCCCTTGCTGTTCTAGGTCTTGGAATTTCAGATATTGCCTTACACTTATCAGGGTCAGGGCGAATCCTTTCAGGGCTCACCTGAAAGCCTAGGAATTTAAAGCTAGTAGCTGCTATTATACATTTCTTTGCATTCAACTTAAATCCTGCTTTATCCAGTAATTTTAATGTTTGCACAAGGTTGTCCACATATTCTAGAAATGACCAGAAGTAGACTACCACATCATCAAGATATGCCAGTGAGTGTCTACCCAACACAGGGCTGAGGATGAAGTTTATAGCTCTTTGAAAGCTAGAGGGCGCGATTTTTAACCCGTAGGGCATTCGTTTAAATTGGTATAATCGGACCCTACCTGAGAATGCTGTCGTCTCTCTATCTTCTAAAACGGGGATGGCCCAATAAGCTGACTTAGCGTCCAAAGTCGAAAAATACTTAGCTGTTCCGAATGAATCAAGAATTTCCTGGATTAGGGGCTAGGGATAACTATCAGCTATTGTTAATTCATTCACTTTCCTATAATCCACACAGAACCGATAAGAGTTATCTGGTTTCTTTACCAACACTACAGGTGAGAGCCACAGTGATGAACTCGGTTCAATTACATCGTTCTGGAGCATGGTATTACATTCCTCCCTTATTACTCTCTTAGCCTCTTCTGGGAGTCTCCACTGACGGGTCTGGACAAGTAAACTGTCACCTGTAGGTATAGTATGCTCAGTCTGGGGCAAGAAGACTTTATCTCCTTCATCCATTGAAAACAACTTTACCTGGAGGTTATTCTGGGGATCAACGCCCCCGCGGCCCGGTCCATGACCAGGCCTCCCGATGGATCAGGGCCTGATCAACTAGGCTGTTACTGCTGGCCGCACACAGTCCAACGTACGAGCCACAGCCCGGCTGATCCGGCACTGACTTTAGGTATCTGTCCAGCTCTCTCTTGAAGGCAGCCAGGGGTTTATTGGCAATTCCCCTAATGCTTGATGGGAGGCTGTTGAACAGTTTTGGGCCCCGGACACTTATGGTGTTTTCCCTTAGTGTACCAATGGCGCCCCTACTTTTTATTGGGGGCATTTTACATCGCCTGCCCAGTCTTATACTTTCGTAGGGAGTGATTTCTGTGTGCAGATTTGGGACCATTCCCTCCAAGATTTTCCAAGTGTAGATTATGATATATCTCTCCCTCCTGCGTTCCAATGAGTACAAGTCAACTGCTTCCAAGCGTTCCCAGTGCTTGACAGAACTTATACGTGCAGTAAAGGATCTCTGTACACTCTCTAGATCTGCGATTTCACCTGCATTGAATGGAGATGTTAATGTACAACAGTATTCCAGCCTAGAGAGAACAAGTGATTTGAAAAGGATCATGGGCTTTGCATCTCTCGTTTTGAAAGTTCTCATTATCCATCCTATCATTTTCTTTGCACGTGCGATCGTGGCACTATTGTGATCCTTGAAAGTGAGATCCTCAGACATTACTACTCCCAGGTCCCTTACATTATTTTTCCGCTCTATTGTATGGCCGGAGTCAGTAGTATATTCTGTTCTAGTTATTATCTCCTCCAGTTTTTCATAACGGAGTAGTTGGAATTTGTCCTCATTGAACATCATATTGTTTACCGTTGCCCACTGGAAAACTTTGTTTATATCTTCTTGGGGGTTAACCGCGTCCTCAGCAGATGACAGCCTCATGCAGATCCTAGTATCATCCGCAAAGGATGATACGGTGCTGTGGTGTATATCTCTGTCTATGTCTGATATGAGGATAAGGAATAAGATGGGGGCGAGTACTGTGCCTTGTGGAACAGAGCTCTTCACTATGGCAGCCTCCGATTTAACTCTGTTGACCACTACTCTTTGTGTTCGATTTGCTAGGAAGTTGAAGATCCATCTCCCCACTTTCCCAGTTATTCCTTTAGCAAGTATTTTATGGGCTATTACGCCATGATCGCATTTGTCAAATGCTTTTGCAAAGTCTGTGTATATTACATCTGCATTCTGATTTTCTTCCAGTGCATCCAAGGCCATGTCATAGTGATCCAGTAGTTGTGAGAGGCAGGAGCGACCTGCCCTGAACCCATGTTGCCCTGGATTGTGCAGATTTTGGGAATCCAGGTGATTTGCAATCCTGCTTCTTAGCACTCTTTCAAAGATTTTTATGATGTGGGACGTCAAAGCTATTGGTTTATAGTTCTTAGCTAATGCTTTGCTGCCACCTTTATGGAGTGGGGCTATATCCATTGTTTTAAGTGACTGTGGAATTTCACCCATGTCCAAGCTCCTCCTCCATAGTGTACTTAGGGCACGCGAGAGGGGTTTCTTGCAGTTCTTAATGAAAACAGAGTTCCACGAGTCTGGGCCCGGGGCTGAGTGCATAGGCATGTTGTCAATGGCTTTTTCGAAATCTATCGGAGTTAGAGTAATGTCGGAAATCTGGCATACATTTATGGAGTTTTGAGGCTCATTCATGAAGAAATCATTTGGGTCGTCGATCCTCAGACCGATTAGTGGTTCACTAAACACAGAGTCGTACTGGGATTTCAATATTTCACTCATTTCCTTGTTGTTATCTGTGTAAGTCCCATCCTGTCTGAGTAAGGGCCCGATACTAGATGTGGTATTTGCCTTGTTTTTGGCATATGAAAAGAAATATTTTGAATTTCTTTCAATTTCACTAATAGCTTTAAGCTCCTCCTGCCTCTCCTGGTTCCTGTAAGAGTCATTTAGCTTAAGTTCGATAGTTTCCACTTCCCTGGTCAGCGCCTCTTTTCGTGTATCAGATATTCTAGCACTCCTGAGGAGCTCAGTGACTCTTCGTCGTCTTCTGTAGAGGGAGCGCCTTTTTCTCTCCACTTTACTCCTGTTCTTCTTCTTTCTTAGGGGAATATGCCTAGAACATGCTTCGGCTACCAGGAAGTTGATCCTTTCAAGGCACTGGTTTGGATCCATGTCATTTAAGACATCTTCCCAACATGTTTCGTTTAGGACATGATTTACCTGGTCCCAGTTGATGTTCTTGTTGTTGAAGTTGTATTTTGTGAAAACACCTTCACAGGTACATGCATTCTGCTGATCAGGACCCCTATGCATGTACGTCTGGACTTCGATTAGATTGTGATCGGAATTAGTTGTTTTTGATATTCTTATGTCTCTTATCAGGTCCTCATTATTTGTGAAGATAAGGTCAAGTGTGTTTTCTAGTCTTGTTGGGTTCACTATCTGCTGGTTTAAGGTGTGTTTTTCACAGAGACTTAGTAGCTCATGTGTGTGTGACCTTTCATCTGCGCTACCTCCGGGGATTGTTTCAGCTATAACATTATTTGCTACATTCTTCCATTTTGTATGCCTTAGGTTGAAATCACCAAGCAGTAAGATGTTTGGGGATGGAGCTGGAAGGTTTTCTAAACAGTAATCAATTTTCAGTAGCTGTTCCTTGAACTGTTGTGATGTTGCATCTGGTGGCTTGTATACAACCACAATGACTAGGTTTTGGTTCTCGATCTTTATTGATAGAACTTCAACTACCTCATTTGTGGTGTTCAGCAACTCCGTGCAGATAAGGGACTCTTTGACATACAGGCCAACCCCCCCTTGTTGCCTGTTTTTTCTGTCGCATCTGAAAAGGTTGTAACCACTTATCCATATTTCACTGTCAAAGTGATCTTTTGTGTGAGTCTCTGTGTCTCTCTCCTCTAGAAGTCCACTGATAAAAGGTATTTTGTTGTTGGTGAATGGCTTTAGGCCCTGTATATTAGCAAATATGAACGAGGTTGTATTCTGTGTTTGTTGGGGGGATTTTGTTATTGGCGTCAGTAGTTGTAATTCTGGAGGGCCATGGGTGGCCACTGGCTGCGCCTCCAGTCCAACAAGGCTCCAAGGTGGTGGACTATTTTTATTTCCTTCCATTTTCTTTTTTCGTTTCCTGCCACTAAAAAATCACCTGGAGTTGGGTTGTCGTAGCTACTATTGTTTGTCTTGTGGGGTCTGTGCCTCCTGGTCCCTTTTAGATGGTATGCAGGGCACTCAATGTTGTAACACTGCTTCTGGAGAACCGAGGAGTGGCACATTTTTGGGTGAAAGAAAGTACAGAAAGAAGAACGACACACTCCTTTAGACAGGAGGTCGCTACATTTTTTGGGATGGTCAAAGTTGCATGTCCCATTATTTTCCCCTGTTATTCCATGCATACAGATGCCCCAAGCATAATATTTGCACAAATTCACCTTTGGTTGAGAATTTTTGGGAGGTGTGTTGTCAATTTCTGCAGGTTCTGGGACTGCACTATAATCCTCAGTATCCAAGCCAGGGCCACCCTGTCCTGGATTCCATCTACTTTCCCCAGTAGAGGAAGAAGGAGGAGACTCCTCTCCAACATCTGTACTGTGGGCCACGGTCTTGTGCAATGATGGTTGTATATTTACGGTTTTAGATGGTTGTATATTTACTGTTTTTGTGGTGGTTTTGGTAGTGTTCCTAGGAGAGTTTGGGCTGGCAGTAAGGCTGGGGGCTGGGTCTGGGTCGGCACTGGGGTTGGGGGCTGGGGCTGGGTCAGCGGCTGGGCCTGGGCCAGCACCAGCACTGTGGGTATTAGTGCTATGACTGGGGGATGGGTCTGGCTTAGCACCATGTGGGTGACTAGATAGTTTCGAGTCATCTGTTGTGGTATGGACATTCTGCATTTTTTGATACACTATCTCTTGCTCCCATGTTTTATATATTTTTGGTAGACTATCCAAGAGGTCATCCTTGTTTTCTTGATTATTTTTATCATTTTTATCATTTGGAAAGTTCCTCAAAGAATTCTTTATTATTTCCCTCTCAGAGCATTTTAAATTATTTAGATTTACATAATTAAATATCTTTTCCCTTTTACTTTCGTTTGGGACTCTGGTATTAAGTGCTCCACATTGTTGACCTCGGGCAGGTAGCTTAATGGGGTCAGGTTCAAAAATTAAGTCTTTGGGGATAATCTCAGTTAATGTTAACCTTCTACCATTCTTGAATCTTAACGTTTTACTTGTCAGATTTATCACTGGTATTAAGATATTTTTTTTCTCAGAAACCTGGGCTAGATGATGAGGCACCAGGAAGGATTCTAGCTTCCCAGCTAATTGTAAGATACTTCCTGGCTCTACCTTCCTTCCCACTGAGCTTTTAATAAATTTGAATGTATTAGGTGGACATACCTGGTTATATAATACATGAACTGCACAATCTGCGCACTTATGACAGCCACACCTGTTGAGGTGTGACCATTGAGAGGCTGGTGGACTCGAGGTGCATAGGTTGACCTCAATTAACAGTCAGTTAAGTATGCACACAGACAAAGTCCTCCACAGTTAACATCATCTTCAAAAAGAAGTTGGTTCCATGAACCAGCATGGTTCCATGAACCAGCGTGGTTCCATGAACCAGCGTGGTTCCATGAACCAGCATGGTTCCATGAACCAGCGTGGTTCCATGAACCAGCGTGGTTCCATGAACCAGCGTGGTTCCATGAACCAGCGTGGTTCCATGAACCAGCGTGGTTCCATGAACCAGCGTGGTTCCATGAAACAGCGTGGTTCCATGAACCAGCATGGTTCCATGAACCAGCATGGTTCCATGAACCAGCATGGTTCCATGAACCAGCGTGGTTCCATGAACCAGCGTGGTTCCATGAACCAGCATGGTTCCATGAACCAGCGTGGTTCCATGAACCAGCGTGGTTCCATGAACCAGCGTGGTTCCATGAACCAGCATGGTTCCATGAACCAGCGTGGTTCCATGAGCTTTGATCCCATCAACCAGTGAACTATGAATATCATCGATGGTCTCTGATAGTATATCATAATTGTGTACATTAGGTGGTCCTGCAGTATTAAACATACCATTGCCTGTGAAATTTGTTGTTATATACAACACAAGTGTTTTTGTCCTGGAGCAGCATAGCTGAGAGCAGCAATGGTCAGCACTCCCCTGTGTTAATGGGTTTAGGGGTATGGTTACACTCTCTTCCGTTTGTAAACATTGTGGTTATGCCCACTTGAGAAGAGTAGAGATCGCCCTCACTCCTCCAGACATGGGCAGAGAGTTTATAGTGCCCCTGGTAACAGCACTGTTGCTCTCAGCCACGTGGCTCTCCCTAGCCTTTGATATACCTTGAAGAGTTTCGAGAGTTGATCTACTCTCTGAGCCCGGCTATGGGCCGGGCTCGTCTGGTGCTTAACTGGTCAACCAGGCTGTTGCTGCTGGAGGCCCACTGCCCCACATATCCATCACAGCCTGGTTGATCTGGCACCTGGTAAAGATACTTGTCCAGTTTCCTTTTGAAGGCTTCTACACTTGTCCTAGCCGTGTTTCTGATATCTTCTGGTATGATGTTGAATAGTATGGGACCCCGGATGTTGATACAGTGTTCCCTTATTGTCCTCACTGCACCCCTGCTCCTCACTGGGTTTATTTTACACTTCCTCCCATATCTCACTCCAGTATGTTGTTATGGCAGTGTGCAGATTTGAGACCAAGCCCTCGAGTATTTTCCAGGTATATATTATCATGTATCACTCTCTTCTCCGCTCCAGTGAGTACATGTTCAAGACTTGCAGGCGTTCCCAGTAGTTTAGGTGCTTTACAGGCTCAATGTGAGCCGTAAACAATCTCTGTATTTGTTCCATCTCAGATATTTCTCCTGCTTTGAACGGGGCCGTCAGCACTGAGCAATATTCTAAGTGAGGGAACACTAGTGATTTGAAAAGTGTCACCATCGGCATTATTTCCCTTGTTTTGAAAGTTCTCAATACCAACCACGTCATCTTCCTGGGTGTCGTGATCTTTGTCTTGTTATGGCCTTTAAAAGAAAGGTCCGCTGACATAATTATTCCCAGGTCTTTTACGTGTTCCTTACTTTCTGTTTGGTGACCCTCATGAGTTTTGTATATAGTGTTCGTTTTGAGTTATTCATTCTTTCCATACCTAAGCAACTGGAACTTATCAACATTGAATGCCATATTGTTCTCCACTGCCCACTGGAAAACCCTGTTTATGTCTTCCTGTACTCTTTCAGTGTCATCTACCGTAGTGGCTTTCATGCTTATTTTAGCGTCATCTGCAAATGATGATACAAAAGTGTGCCAGGTGTTTTTGCCTATGTCCGCTATGAGGATGAGAAACAGCAGAGGTGCAAGGACAGTGCCTTGGGGTCACTGAGCTTTTGACCTCACTGATGCTGGATCTTGCCCTGTTCACCACTACTTTTTGTGTTCTGTGTGTTAGGAACCCGAAAATCCATCTGCCTACCTTCCCCGTAATGCCATGACCTTCATTTTATGCGCTATCACTCCATGGTCGTATTTATCAAACGCCTTTGCAAAATCTGTGTAAATCACATCTGCGTTTTGGTCGTCTTCCAATGCCTCCATAATTCTGTCATAATGATTCAGCAGCTGTGACAGGCATGATCGTCCTGCTCTAAAACCATGCTGGTACGGGTTATGTTGGTTGTGCTGGTCCATGAAATTTGTAATCTGCCGTCTCATCACTCTTTCGATGATTTTTATGATGTGAGAGGTTTGGGCTACTGGTTTGTAATTTTCAGCTAGTGCTCTACTACTTCCCTTATGCAAAGGAGCTATGTCTGCACTCTTTAAGGCCTCCGGTATTTCACCTAGATCTAAGCTCTTTCTCCAAAGAATACTGAGGGCTCGTGCTAGTGGTACTTTGCACTTCTTTATAAATAGAGCATTCCATGAATCTGGTCCAGGTGCTGAGTGAGTGGGCATGTTCTCCACTTCTCTTTCGAGAACTATGGGATTTGTACTAATGTCAGTTAGTTGGTCTGTGCGGCCTTCTTCTGGAGTGAAAAATATTTCTGCATTTTCTACTGTGCTGTCATTTAGTGGGTTGCTGAACACCGACTCATACTGTTCTTTTAGGATTTCACTCATTTCTTGTTCATCGTCAGTATATGAGTCTCCTTTCAGTAGTGGTCGAATTCTACAGGTAGTTCTTAGCTTGGATTTTGCGTAGGAACAGAAACATTTTGGGTTCCTTGCAATATCCTGTATGGCCCTTTGTTCCCTTTGTACTTCTTCTGTGAGGTATGACATCCTAAGTTTTTGCTCTAATTCAGTGATCTCTCGGCTAAGTCTATCTTTCCTCTGTTGCAACATATTTGTGTTTTTGAGCAATTCAGTAACCCGTTGTTTTCTTCTGTACCATCTCCTATGCTCTCTGTCTCTATCTGATCTTCTTCTGGTTTTCCTCAATGGTATGTGTTTCGTATATACCTTGTATGCTTCTGTATTCAGCTTCTCTAGGCAAGGAGGCCTGGTCACAGACCGGGCCGCGGGGGCGTTGACCCCCGGAACTCTCTCCAGGTAAACTCCAGGTAAACCGGTGGGAATTTAGGGCGCGCCTGTCTGATTCCCAGGGTATGTTCGATAGCTCTTGGTTTATTTTTCCCAGTCAGTTCTATGGCTGTTAAAATTAAATTTACTGAACATCATGTATGGGGTGCTTCTCCATTCCCCCATGGACATGGCTTGTGGGTGTTGAGTACCCTAACCCAGTGAGCTGGCAATAGTGGAAATAAGTCACTTTGTCTGATTTTTTGGAGTTATCCTAGGTAATTTACACCATGTATGGTAATTGTACTTATGTGTACCTGTGCATAAATAAGCTTACTTATGGCCTATCCTTGTTTTGTATGTATACAGACTCAGCTGAGGGGTCAGCTGAGTATGCGCTGACCCATTTTCCCTATACACAAATAACCCGCACATAAAAGACAGAAGCTTACGACGACGTTTCGGTCCGACTTGGACCATTGACTTTGAGTATGCGCTGAGCTTCTGTCCATTTTCCCTACCTGACAAACATCACACTTAGCACCTAGCTGCGTAGTAAATATGTCTACTAGTCTCTCAGCTAACACCTAGCTGCGTAGTAAATATGTCAGTTAATGTGTCAGATAGATAAACATGTTTTCAGCTGATTTATTTTAGGTTACCACTCTGATGAAGGGGTGTCAGTCTCCTGTCATGACTGTCAATTGATTGTGGCAATGTGTTATTGATGTATTCTAGTCTTGATATCAAGGGTGCAATTTATAGTCTCAAGCGGAGAGTTATGCCAGTGCTTCCTCAAAGCTTATTTATTGATTGAAAATATCGTGTAGGAGTGAGTAAGCTTGTCTGCTGACTTAAGTACGTTCGACAGCTGAGCGGAGTACATACTCAATCTTCTGTTAACTAAAGTACTCAGCTCTATTCGGCTCACACAGTCAATGTGTGTCTACATTAAGAGGCGCTTGAGTTTCTCTGTCTCCTAATATCATGTGTATTTTTCCCACTATAATCTACCTTGTCCATAATTACTATCGCATTTGTTTTGTCTGCTTTCGTAAGGTGAAATCCAGGATCTTTCCTTAATTCATGGTATAACTTAACAAATCTTTAAGGACAATTGTGCAGCCTGTGCAGTGACGCTCAGACCTGTGCAACATAATTGTCCTTAAGGATTTGTTAAGTTATACCATGAATTAAGTAAAGCTCCTGGACTTCACCTTATGAAAGCAGACAAAGCAAATGTAATAGTAATTATGGAAAATGTAGATTATAGGGGGAAAATGCACATGATGTTATGAGATAAGGAAACTCACGTGCCTCTTAAGCAGTTAACTGAGTAAGTATGTGTGTGATATATAATCAGTTGTCTGTCAGTTTAAATACTTAAATGCAATTTGATTTGGCTGACACACACACACTGAAATTCGTCAGTATTATGCAACAGATCTTGAATCAACCTAAATAGCAGCTAGCACTACCATTGTTGTTTTAATTGATAAGTTCATCAGCTAGCTAATTGACGGTAATGATTCGAGGAATATGACATCTGTCATAATAATTTCAGTTATTAATAAAAGAGTTGATCAATTATTGATGTTACTGATGAGTAAAGTGGCAGCACCACATGAGTGTTGATGAATCTCGTTACTCACGTGACCCATCCAGTTGAATTAAGATGGAGTGTAATAATCTATTAAGTCAACTAAGTGAGATTAATAACCAGTCAGCCAGTGACACACAATAAGTTTTATATGACTGTACCATTAATAATCATATTAATAACTCGATGAGTGTATAAGCTGTGAGGGAAACACGTTGGTTTAATTTTCTACTTGCTGAGGCTTTGTATAATCAGCCTAATTATACTGATTATGCATGAGTAATTAATGGCAAAACTTGAGTACAATCATCAGTGAGTTGTTAGTCACACCTAGTATTATTAATTACTTGTGAAATATGTAAACCACTTTCATTAGACATTGACATATATTGTAACCTGTTAGTGACAACTGTCTATACTTAAGTATAGTGTGTGTAATGTGAGTAGTTTTCTGAGCAGTCTTCTGTCCAGTCAACAAGTGTATGACCAGAAGTGTTCCAAGCGACCTTTAGATTCTCGGAACCCAGCGGCTCCCAGTGTGGGAACTGCCGAGTCACGCATGCGGGCCGCGACCCGTCCCAGTGAACCTACCTGTACCCTGTTTGTATTCTTATATGCCAGTGTTGTCCGTAGTGTCTCCATGACAAAAGGAGGCCTGTGACTGTTATCCCCTTGCTGCCAAGTGGAAGAAGTGGAGTAGTGCACCCCTGGTACACTTAGTGCACCCCTGGTACACTTAGTGCACCCCTGGTACACTTAGTGCACCCCTGGTACACTTAGTGCACCCCTGGTACACTTACTGCACCCCTGGTACACTTAGTGCACCCCTGGTACACTTAGTGCACCCCTGGTACACTTAGTGCACCCCTGGTACACTTAGTGCACCCCTGGTACACTTAGTGCACCCCTGGTACACTTAGTGCACCCCTGGTGCACCCCTGGTACACTTACTGCACCCCTGGTACACTTACTGCACCCCTGGTACACTTAGTGCACCCCTGGTACACTTAGTGCACCCCTGGTACACTTACTGCACCCCTGGTACACTTAGTGCACCCTTGGTACACTTAGTGCACCCCTGGTACACTTAGTGCACCCCTGGTACACTTACTGCACCCCTGGTACACTTAGTGCACCCCTGGTACACTTAGTGCACCCCTGGTACACTTAGTGCACCCCTGGTACACTTAGTGCACCCCTGGTACACTTAGTGCACCCCTGGTACACTTAGTGCACCCCTGGTACACTTAGTGCACCCCTGGTACACTTAGTGCACCCCTGGTACACTTAGTGCACCCCATTTACACTTAGTGCACCCCTGGTACACTTAGTGCACCCCTGGTACACTTAGTGCACCCCTGGTACACTTAGTGCACCCCTGGTACACTTAGTGCGCCCCTGGTACACTTAGTGCACCCTTGGTACACTTAGTGCACCCTTGGTACACTTAGTGCACCCCTGGTACACTTAGTGCACCTCTGGTACACTTAGTGCACCCTTGGTACACTTAGTGCACCCCTGGTACACTTAGTGCACCCCTGGTACACTTAGTGCACCCTTGGTACACTTAATACACCCCTGGTACACTTAGTGCACCCCTGGTACACTTAGTGCACCCCTGGTACACTTAGTGCACCCCTGGTACACTTAGTGCACCCCTGGTACACTTAGTGCACCCCTGGTACACTTAGTGCACCCTTGGTACACTTAGTGCACCCTTGGTACACTTAGTGCACCCCTGGTACACTTAGTGCACCCCTGGTACACTTAGTGCACCCTTGGTACACTTAGTGCACCCCTGGTACACTTAGTGCACCCCTGGTACACTTAGTGCACCCCTGGTACACTTAGTGCACCCCTGGTACACTTAGTGCACCCCTGGTACACTTAGTGCACCCCTGGTACACTTAGTGCACCCCTGGTACACTTAGTGCACCCCTGGTACACTTAGTGCACCCCTGGTACACTTAGTGCACCTTTGGTACACTTAGTGCACCCCTGGTACACTTAGTGCACCCCTGGTACACTTAGTGCACCCCTGGTACACTTAGTGCACCCCTGGTACACTTAGTGCACCCCTGGTACACTTAGTGCACCCTTGGTACACTTAGTGCACCCTTGGTACACTTAGTGCACCCCTGGTACACTTAGTGCACCCCTGGTACACTTAGTGCACCCCTGGTACACTTAGTGCACCCCTGGTACACTTAGTGCACCCCTGGTACACTTAGTGCACCCTTGGTACACTTAGTGCACCCTTGGTACACTTAGTGCACCCCTGGTACACTTAGTGCACCCCTGGTACACTTAGTGCACCCCTGGTACACTTAGTGCACCCCTGGTACACTTAGTGCACCCCTGGTACACTTAGTGCACCCTTGGTACACTTAGTGCACCCTTGGTACACTTAGTGCACCCCTGGTACACTTAGTGCACCCCTGGTACACTTAGTGCACCCCTGGTACACTTAGTGCACCCCTGGTACACTTAGTGCACCCCTGGTACACTTAGTGCACCCCTGGTACACTTAGTGCACCCCTGGTACACTTAGTGCACCCCTGGTACACTTAGTGCACCCCTGGTACACTTAGTGCACCCCTGGTACACTTAGTGCACCCCTGGTACACTTAGTGCACCCCTGGTACACTTAGTGCACCCCTGGTACACTTAGTGCACCCCTGGTACACTTAGTGCACCCCTGGTACACTTAGTGCACCCCTGGTACACTTAGTGCACCCCTGGTACACTTAGTGCACCCCTGGTACACTTAGTGCACCCCTGGTACACTTAGTGCACCCTTGGTACACTTAGTGCACCCCTGGTACACTTAGTGCACCCCTGGTACACTTGGTGCACCCCTTGGTACCCTGGTACACTTAGTGCACCCCTGGTACACTTAGTGCACCCCTGGTACACTTAGTGCACCCCTGGTACACTTAGTGCACCCTTGTGGTACACTTAGTGCGCCCCTGGTACACTTAGTGCACCCTTAGTGCACCCCTGGTACACTTAGTGCACCCCTGGTACACTTAGTGCACCCCTGGTACACTTAGTGCACCCCTGGTACACTTAGTGCACCCCTGGTACACTTAGTGCACCCCTGGTACACTTACTGCACCCTTGGTACACTTAGTGCACCCTTGGTACACTTCGTGCACCCCTGGTACACACCCCTGGTACACTTAGTGCACCCCTGGTACACTTAGTGCACCCCTGGTACACTTAGTGCACCCCTGGTACACTTAGTGCACCCCTGGTACACTTAGTGCACCCTTGGTACACTTAGTGCACCCCTGGTACACTTAGTGCACCCCTGGTACACTTAGTGCACCCCTGGTACACTTAGTGCACCCCTGGTACACTTAGTGCACCCCTGGTACACTTAGTGCACCCCTGGTACACTTAGTGCACCCCTGGTACACTTAGTGCACCCCTGGTACACTTAGTGCACCCCTGGTACACTTAGTGCACCCCTGGTACACTTAGTGCACCCCTGGTACAACCTGTAGTTACCAGCGGTCGCAATATACACAACGAGAAGCAATTATTACTACAGAAAAAGCGTCCTTCCTCCAAAATTTGCACCAGTCAACTATAGTGATAATATAGCATTTATTGCGGTGGAGACAGAAAAAAAAAAAAAATAGAAAAGCCAGATACAGCGATTGATAAACAAGGAGGTGACCGTTCGTCATTGTAGGAGCTGCCAGATATCACCGGCTCTTCAACACGCAAGTTATACTTTTGTATCAGTCAAATCACATATTACTCGGGTAGATAATTTCCAGTAGATCCTTCATGTGTTAGCTCAAATCACCGACCAGTATGTTTTAAATAAGTGACCCACTGATCAGAGCAGATCGACTGGTCCAAACCCTTGACTGGTCCGAACCCTTGACTGGTCCGAACCCTTGACTGGTCCGAACCCTTGACTGGTCCGAACCCGGGACTGGTTTCAAACAGTTTCGTTGGACAATAAAGCAGACTGTAAACGGATGGGGTTGTAGGCGCCCTTATAAACACAAACATTAAAAATCAGGAACGTGACGGTAAGCTGTCCAATATACAAAAAGAGTTAGAAACAGAAATACAAATAGCTAGAGCTTCATTTAAGGTTATTAATATAATATTCAAGAGGTTGCTAGTAGAATTGCAGTAAATCAACCATTCAAATCATTATGAAGCTGTGTGTAGTCTGTGGTCAGTCAAACAAACGGGCCTCCACATGGATAAATTGTCATTTTTGTGGAAATTGGTGTCACGCCCCTTGTGCAGATATCCCAGAACTAGCTACAAGCAGTATTAAAACAGAGAAGTGTTTCTGGGTATGCCCAAAGGAGGAAAATCTGTGGACTAAAATCACAAGGGTATTAAAAGAGGACAACATCAAAGCTGCTTTCATAGAAAACCTGGAAGCTTTCTACAACAGATGGGAACATAAAAAGTCTGGGCTGAATGGTACTGCCCTTGATACTGGCCATGTAGTCACAAACTGTAAGGCTGGAGGTGATGTCCTGGGAGACAGTAATAGTAAAGCTGGAGGTGCTGTCCTGGGAGACAGTAATGGTGAAGCTGGAGGTGCTGTCCTGGGAGACAGTAATGGTGAAGCTGGAGGTGCTGTCCTGGGAGACAGAAATGGTGAAGCTGGAGATACTGTCCTGGGAGACAGTAATGATGAAGCTGGAGATTTTGTCCAGGTAGTCGGGAATTATACGCAGGAAGGAATACATATAAATGACCACATAGGGGATAGGAGCCATAGTAGGGAAACAAGTGTAGTCAAAGATAAGATAAAACCAATATTGCAAACTAGAAATACCGCAGGAAATAGCAAACAAGAGGACTCCAATAGCAATAGTGAGGATAAATTACCAAAAACAACTGGTGGGAGCTCCATTGTTGGTGCTAGGGAGGATAGAAGTAAGACAGGGAAACATGCACCAACAGGGAATACAGTCACAGAAACCCAAGGCAAGCGGAAACCAAGCCTGTGCACATACTATGCACTTGGTATCTGCTGGCATGGGAAATCTGGAAAAACAGATGGGACGTGCAACTATGACCACCCTAGAAAATGCCATGCCCATATGACAACAGGAAAATGCAAACTCCCTTCCTGTAAGCTTTTTCACCCTGAAATGTGTACCTCTTCAGTACAGGAAAGACTGTGCTATAACTTAAATTGCCAGGCATACCATCTAAAGGGGACAAAA
>NW_027200610.1:0-7500 GCF_038502225.1 Cherax quadricarinatus
TACACATGGTTTGACAAGGTTAAGGATCCCTAGCTTTATTGACAAGCTATTTACAGGTTAAGGATTCCTAACTTTATTGACAAGCTAAGAGCTGTTACCTACATCAGCTCATTTGAAAGCATTTTTATTGTTATGAGACATACAAGTAGGGAACAGGATGAAGTTGGAGCCATCTGTGGGCCAGCATTTTCATTTGATCAACTGACGTTATCTCGTTGACATCATTATGCTGTACGAATGTGTTCCATACTCGAGTCATCCTGGGTATGTATGATCTCAGATGGAGTGATGTTCTGGAGAAGGGTACAGCCAGAGTGAAGTTGCTGCTTTCTGCCCGTCTTGTGGCATAAAAGCTTGTTTCGCGCTGTCCTCGAAACAAGCTCTCTCTATTGAACTCTCTCTACTGAACTCTCTTTATTGAACTCTCTTTATTGAACTCTCTTTATTGAACTCTCTTTATTGAACTCTGTTGAACTCTCTTTATTGAACAGAATATCAGCAGAGAATATAATATATTCTTCAATATTTCTTTAAAGTTATATGTACGTGATATCCATTTAAAACTAATAGAAAGAACAGTTACTCATGATTTATCGTAAATTAAGATAAAATATCGACTTTGCAATATAGAAATTGATAGGAAAATCCCATATTTTAAACATTTTAAATTTTCGAGAAAATTTTGCATGTTGTTTTAAAGAAGAATTAATTTTTTTTTGTATATTAGGAAAATAACGACACACTTAATAATCCAGTTCATTTAAGAATATCAGAAAATTATGAATGAGTTTAGGAGGATATACACCAGTATACTTCTGTGTATATACACTGAGAGGTATTCTTGACTGGTGGTGAACAGGTCACGTGAAGCTTTCATGGTGTAGTCGACAGGCTTTAACCCAATTAACAATCATTTTTTTTTTTTTGCTTAAAAATATAACAAAGGACTCGCCTCTCCCTCTGAAGTAGTCATACTGAACACACATTAGTGATACTGAACACATATTAGCAGTCATACTGAACACATATTAGCAGTCATACTGAACACAGTAGTCATACTGAACACAGTAGTCATGCTGAACACACATTAGCAGTCATACTGAACACATGTTTACGAGAGAAAGTTGTGAGACTGGAAAGACAGTGAAAATGTTCGTCAAGAGTGTAACAGCATTTGATGGCAAACTTCTTCACACACCTTGTCCTTTAACGAGAGGAAAATGCAAAGGAAGTTAATCTGGAGTGAACGTTATATCCTTCATTACCGGGTGTGTGTGTGTGTGTGTGTGTGTGTGAGGGAGGGAAGGAGAGAGAGAGAGAGAGAGAGAGGGAGGGTGTCTCAGGAGTCCACTTTTAAGACGCACAACTGCTTTACATTACACTCCTGTCACGTCAGTCATAAAACATCTGAGGCAGCTCTGAGCTGCTGCGAAATGAAGGTTTTATTAAAAAGTGTGTGTGTGTGTGTGTGTGTGTGTGTGTGTGTGTGTGTACTCACCTATTTGTACTCACCTATTTGTGGTTGCAGGGGTCGAGTCACAGCTCCTGGCCCCGCCTCTTCGCTGATTGCTACTAGGTCCTCTCTCTCCCTGCTCCATGAGCTCTATCATACCTCGCCTTAAAACTATGTATGGTTCCCGCCTCCACTACGTCACTTTCTAGGCTATTCCACGGCCTGACTACTCTATGACTGAAGAAATACTTCCTAACATCCCTTTGATTCATCTGAGTCTTCAACTTCCAATTGTGACCTCTTGTATCTGTGTCCCTTCTCTGGAACATCCCGTCTTTGTCCACCTTGTCAATTCCGCGCAGTATTTTATATGTCGTTATCATGTCTCCCCTGACCCTCCTGTCCTCCAGTGTCGTCAGGCCGATTTCCCTCAACCTTTCTTCGTAGGACAATCCCCGTAGCTCTGGGACTAGTCTTGTTGCAAACCTTTGCACTTTCTCTAATTTATTGACGTGCTTGACTAGGTGTGGATTCCAAACTGGTGCTGCATACTCCAGTATGGGCCTGACATAAATGGTATACAGAGTCTTAAACGAATCCTTACTGAGGTATCGGAACGCTATCCGTAGGTTTGCCAGGCGCCCGTATGCTGCAGCAGTTATCTGATTGATGTGCGCCTCGGGAGATATGCTCGGTGTTATACTCACCCCCAGATCTTTTTCCTTGAGTGAGGTTTGCAGTCTTTGGCCATCTAAACTATATTGTGTCTGCGGTCTTCTTTGCCCTTCCCCAATCTTCATGACTTTGCATTTGGCAGGGTTAAATTCAAGGAGCCAGTTGCTGGACCAGGCTTGTAGCCTGTCCAGGTCTCTTTGTAGTCCTGCCTGATCCTCATCCGATTTGATTCTTCTCATTAACTTCGCATCATCTGCAAACAAGGACACTTCTGAGTCTATCCCTTCAGTTATGTCGTTCACATATACCAAGAACAGCACAGGTCCTAGGACTGACCCCTGTGGAACCCCGCTTGTCACAGGCGCCCACTCTGACACCTCGTCGCGTGTGTGTGTGTGTGTGTGTGTGTGTGTGTGTGTGTGTGTGTGTGTGTGTGTGTGTGTGTGTGTGTGTGTGTGTGTGTGTGTGTGTGTGTGTGATTCCTGTCTTGTTTTATATATGTGATTCAGTCACAAAACTCCAGCAATTCTATAGACTGGATTTCCCCTCCTGAGATGCTGTCTGGCTTTCCTCTGGAAGATCATCCGTTCCGCGCTAGATGTTTCAGTGCTGTTCTAAACTTTCAGATTTTCTGATTCAGTCTTTGGCCCGCTTCTTGTCTTTTGTTGGAGGTCATAACCTGTTTCGGCATATCTAGGTGTGTTTTGACACCATTTTATACCTGCTCTTAAAGCCGTGTTTCTTATCTTCTAAATCTTTTTGACACTTCATAAAAAACAACTTGATAATGGTTTATTAAAGACCGAAACGTCTCCTAAAGTCTTGTATCTTCGTTGTCAGTTGTTCCAGCCATGACATTAATTCAACAAAACCACTACAATTTTTCAATAAAAATAAACCGTTCTTTATTTACGAAATAAGTCACCGTTGTGGTTTTCCTCCCGACGACCAGAGAAACGTTACAATGTTAATTTACTGTGGAGTTTACGAGGTCTATTGGCATCACAGGGTTGCGAACGAACGAGCAAGCGAGTGAGGTCTGGTCACAGACCGGGCCGCGAGGGCATTTACCCCCGATACCCTCTCCAGGTATACCCTGTGCAGCGCTCGATCACGTGAAGCTTTAAACCCGCGTGGGAAATATGATTTTCTACTGTTTGTACCCAGATATTCTTAGCTAGTTATATTTATGGTATTCGTGAATTAATTTTTTGGTTACGTGTTCGCGAATCTCAAGTTAGTTTTGCATCTTGTGATTCGCTAATCTCGCGTTAGACAGTTCTACGCCTAGTGATTTGCCAATCTTCCGGAGCGAGTTTCGTACCTCCTTTATCTTGTACGCATTGCGTTACGAGCCAATTAGTTTTTTTACCTGCCCAAGTTCACCTGTTTTGTACATTTTTATTTTCAACTCAAAGCGTTGAGCTTGTCAAACAAAATTTTATGGGTCTGAACTTGTCGTCAGAGAGAAAAGGCTGAAGTGGCAATTAAACTGTTTGTCAGGAGAGAGATACGAGACGAGATGGACCAGGATCGTCACAAGTTGTGCAGTAGTAACCTTGATGTACTCATCGTGTTGTACTCAGAGTACATCACAGGGGGCTTGTAAGGTAACTGGGTAGGGTAAACTGCTGCCAGCAGTAACAGCCTGGTTGATAAAGTCCTGATTCACCGCGAGGCCTGGTCAAAGATCAGGCCGCGGGGGCGCTTACCCCCGAAACCCTCTGCAGGTATACTCCAGGTATATTCATGGGAGTGGTACACCGCCTGGGGTATATGAGTAGTATACACACAACCCGCACATAGGATAGAGAAGCTTATAACGACGTTTCGGTCCGACTTGGACCATTTACAAGTCGCACTAACACATGAAGGAGAGGGAGTCAGTGTATACTGGCTACCCAGTCACCGTACTGTGACTTTTATTCAATAACGAGAGGTAATCAAGTTCAATCCAAGGAAAAAAATAGCTCCAATTCCCAGAAACAAGAGCCTTTTCAGTGGCATAAAGTCGCACCTCGCTGAATGAGACTGGTATGTAACACCATTGACGACTCTATACTTTAACTAAAACTATTCTATAAATTTATTGCAGAAGACAATTTTCATGGAGAATAATCACTCTTGCTATATCTCTTAAGTAAAAAAAATATATTGGCAATTTAATAAATGAAATATCAGTGAATATAATTATTTTTTCGGTTTTAAGTCGGGCCGAAATCTCAATTAGCTCCACCGTCGTAAATGCAAATTATTTAAGACATTATTCGCCCGCTTTATGATCAAGATTCGTGTTTAAGACACGAAAGATTTTTTTTTATTTTTCAGTATGGAAAGCACAAAGGAATAATCTCAATCTTCTACCTCTTTCTCTTCTCTCAGGAATAAATCCTTCAAGGTTTCAAACGTTTGCATTTCAGCATTTGATGCAACTCGAAAAGATATTATTTTTCTTAGGATTGAGCCAGACTGTGTGTGTGTGTGTCTGTGTGTGTGTGTGTCTGTGTGTGTGTCTGTCTGTGTGTGTGTGTGTGTATATACTCACCTATTTGTCCTCACCTATTTGTGGCTTCAGGGGTCGATTCATAGCTCCTGCCCTCGCCTCTTCACTGGTTGCTACTAGATCCTCTCTCTCCCTGCTCCACGAGCTTTATCATACCTCGTCTTAAAGCTATGTATGGTTCCTGCCTCCACTACATCACTTGCCAGACTATTCCACTTCCTGACAACTCTGACTAAAGAAAAACTTCCTAACATCTCTCTGACTGATCTGAGTGTCGTCAGGCCGATTTCCCTTAACCTTTCTTCGTAGGACATTCCCCTGATCTCTGGAACCAGCCGTGTTGCAAACCTTTGCACTTTCTCTAATTTCTTGACGTGTTTGACCATGTGTGGATTCCAAACTGCTGCTGCATACTTTAGTATAGGCCTTTGTGTGTGTGTGTGTGTGTGTGTGTGTGTGTGTGTGTGTGTGTGTGTGTGTGTGTGTGTGTGTGTGTGTGTGTGCGTGTGTCTGTCTGTCTGTCTGTCTGTGCGTGTTTGCGTGCTCACCCGTGAGATTTTACACCCTGCTTCTTGTCGTTACGGGGATCGTGGGCACTGTCGTATCCATCCTTAAAACTACGCAAGTCATTTCACTGTCTGAGCTCACTTAAGCTAAAGAAGTCCTTCTTAAAAACTCTAACTTATAAAGCATATTTAACATCCAGTTGTGCACTATTTTATTCTTATGCCCATCATTTAAACAATCTGTACCTGTCTGTCCGATCAGGTGGTCTGAATATCTAATACGTTGTCATGTCTTCCCATACACATTTTTCCCCCTCTATGGTTTAAAGTTAGTTTCTTTTAACATATCCTCGTATGTCAACTCTCTCAGCCCAAAATACACCTATGTATTTTTGCGAAATTTTTTGCTTGTGCAGCAAGAGTCTTCAGTCGATTACTTGTGATCAATTTGATTGTCATTATTATTATGACTGGTACTGTATATTTTACCACAGACTCGACATAAGTTGTGTGCGAGGTGTTTATTTAGAGGGTGTTCCGGGGGTCAACACCCCCCCCCCATCCCCGCGACCCCGTCCATGGAAAAGCCTCACGAACAGTTCTTCGTGGCTCCTGAAGACAACTCGCAGAAGTTGGGAATCTGTTTGGCTACAGTTCGTGGAGGGACATTAAGCACTAATAATCTTCTGAGTAATTTACATGTTCCCAAACCTTGATGAGACACTCAGACTCGATTCAAGAAATTAGATCACAGGTTCAACTTCTTAGAACAAGAATCCCTCACCACCATCAAGGTACCTTAGAGGATTATCCTTATATAGTCGTTTCTGGCATTTCTGCTTAGTTGCCTGTTTGTTGCCATTTTCTCTGGGGTTTCCATTGGTGAACGTGGTAAACTTCTATGGTGCGAAATTCATGAGGCATCTAGATACAAAAATGTTGTGTTCTGATATCCAGTAAGCAATTTGGTTGCTAGGTGACGGCAGAGAGAGAGAGAGAGAGAGAGAGAGAGAGAGAGAGAGAGAGAGAGAGAGAGAGAGAGAGAGAGGAAGGCAGAGGCGCGCCTATCAGAGAACCTTCTTTGATGTTATCAAACTCTGGGAGTCTGCGTCTACCCTGGTGTCCTCTCTTTCTTGATGGCCTATGTCAAGTTTGAAGCTTTGAACCTTTGGCCTTGGGTTTGTGTGATGATATAGACAGATGGTGGTGGTGGTGGTGTGATGCTGATGACGGAGTGTAGGGGTGGTGGTGGTCTGGTGGAGCGGTGGTATGAGGAAGTAGTGGTGATGGAGTACTTGTGATGAAGATATGTGTGATTGGTGGTGGTGACGGTGGTGTGGTAGGGTGACAGTAATTCTGGGTGTGGTAGTGGTGATCCGTACATCACCATGGAATTATAACTAAAAGAGAAACAGTTGTGAATTCCTTCCATTAACTGGGTCATCATACGATTAAAACCAGCATCAGGTGATCTTCCCTGAAAAATAAATAAAAATAACAAGACACACCTCTTCCTCTCTCGTTTCCTTCTTAGCTAAATCTACTTACCCCTTCTCAACTTCTCACCCCCTGGACAGCTTTCTCGTTCTTCTCCTCGTAACCTAAATTGCATCTCGCATGATCTAGGTTTTACGAGCCGTAAGATGATTGGTAGAACTGAACGTAAAATAAGCTACTCCAGAAGGACGTGACTGAGGATACTGGATTCTTGTGTTGCTGTTTTTTTATGGGGAGATGAGACGGAGGGATGTTTAAATAAGCTAACCCAGAAGGACATGACTGAGGATACTAGATTCTTGTGCTGCTGGGGGTATTTTATGGGGAGATGAGACGGAGGGATGTTATGTTCTCCAGCCTCTTCTGGATGTTTTGATTGAAAGGTTTGTTGGTGTTCAGTAAAGACCTACAGAGTTGAAGTGAAGATGAGGTCATGTGTAATTTCTAATCTTGTTGACTTCATTGCTTGTTGCCTTAAGGTGAATTTGTTGCAGAGATTTAATAGCTCATGTATGTGTGAATATTCCTCTGAGTTGCCTCCTGGAGTTATCTCTGCTTAAACATTAATTGCTACATTCCCATTATAGGTTCCCCACATTGCATAAATGTTGGAAGAATTACCTATAATACGCTAGGTAAAAGGACACAAGTGGAGCTAATGCGATAATTTTTTGTGGCAACGTTTCACTCGACAAACTTCCTGGATAGTGAAACGTGACCACGATAGAAATGTCTCATTAGTTGCATACGTATCCTTTAGCCTAACACACACAGAGTAAACTGTAACATTACTCAGTTTTATTCTAAGAAACTCAACAACAAATTGCTTTACAAAGCACTCGAGTCCAGTGTCCTCACCCCAGAGG
>NW_027200610.1:17500-18915 GCF_038502225.1 Cherax quadricarinatus
AATCGGTAAGACAAGAAGATTCCCAAATATTAGTTGACAGATTCCAGGAGTTTGTGACAAAGAAAAGATTCCGATTCACGAATTCGTAATGATACGAATGCAAACAAACCATACCACAGGCGGGGTTAGAACCCGCGATCAGAGAGTCTCAGAACTCCAGACCGTCGCGTTAGCCACTGGACCAGCTAGCCACAATAAGATTCATATAACTAGGTATATTTATACCTGGGGCTTTCTATATATTATGTTAGCTAGATCTGTGTAAGTTGTATTATGTACTTGTAGAAATAAATATTATTATTATTATTATTATTATTATTATTATTATTATTATTATTATTATTGACTGGGAGAAGTAACAGATACCAAAAGTCTGGGAGAGGTAGCGGATTCCAAAAACTGGGACAAGGAACATATTCCTAGAGACTGGAATAAGTAACAATTATAAGAAATCTGGGCGACAAACAGATTCCAAAATTTTGAGAAAAGTAACATTTCCACGAGTTTGGGAGTCTGCTACGCGTTGCAGAGAAAGAGGCGCATACCAGATTTCCAAGAGATTGGGGCAAGGAACAGGTTCCAAGATCTGGAGGCAAGGGACCTGGAAAGATGTGACTGAGTTCCAGAGGAGCACTGGCACACTTCTCATCGGGGATTCCATGCAGATCGCCTACATCTGAATGCAGTACGCAACGCGAGGCTCTGACGAATTTTACCTGAAAGGTTAAAAACATAACTTGGAGAGAATGGCTGGAAGAGGAAAAGGAGAGGAAGTGATGTTGTGGAAAAGGGAGAAAGGGGATAGGGGGGGCAGGAAGAATGAAAGGGCAGATGGGAGGAAAGGTGAAAGACTTCAAAATACATCAAACCAGTCTTGACCAGCAAGATTTAATATTTTATAATTGGAATAATTCACAATATACAATTTTGAAAGAAAATACTTAGATTTTCATCCCAACCTGAATCATGATGAGGAATTAGACACCTGCAACACCTGGGTGTCTATTTGTAGACGGTGAAGAGCACCGTACTCTTGAAGACTACAGTGCTCTTCACCAACTCTAAGGCTGAGGGACTGAGTACCTCACCTTTTGTATATTCATAAAACGAATAGACGGCGAAACGTCTACACATAGATACCTAGATGCTGCACATGTCTAATTCTCTATCTTCACAGTACTGTATACCATTCTTGTACAACCCTGAATCAACATCAAGTCAGTTTCCGAGGCGTTGTAATGTCTTTACCATTTTTTTGATCCAAAATTTTCTGAAATTTAAATACGTGCAACTTGAGTCGTGTTAGATATGAAGGCTGAGACCTGACATAAGCCATGGCTTAGGGAAGTGTGGGAGACCGTAAGCTAATAATTAGTCCACAGGTAACTAAATCCTTTCCCGAGATAACATTTCCA
>NW_027200611.1:5000-18914 GCF_038502225.1 Cherax quadricarinatus
ATATTTATTTTGGTACATAGATGCCTTAACAAGTACATGTATGATTGTGGTGGTAGTTGTGGTAGTTGTGGTAGTTGTGGTGGTAGTTGTGGTGGTGGTTGTGGTGGTAGTTGTGGTGGTAGTTGTGGTGGTAGTTGTGGTGGTAGTTGTGGTGGTAGTTGTGGTGGTAGTTGTGGTGGTAGTTGTGGTGGTGATTGTCGTGGTGGTTGTGGTGGTAGTTGTGGTGGTAGTTGTGGTAGTTGTGGTGGTAGTTGTGGTGGTGGTTGTGGTGGTAGTTGTGGTGGTGGTTGTGGTGGTTGTGGTGGTGGTTGTGGTGGAGGTTGGTTGTGGTGGTTGTGGTGATGGTTGTGAGGGTGATTGTTGTGGTGGTTGTGGTGGTGGTTGTGGTGGTGGTTGTGGTGGTGGTTGTGATGGTAGTTGTGGTGGTGGTTGTATTGGTGGTTGTGGTGGTGGTTGTGGTGGTGGTTGTGGTGGTGGTTGTGGTGGTGGTTGTGGTGGTGGTTGTGGTGGTGGTTGTGATGGTGGTTGTGGTGATGGTTGTGGTGGTTGTGAGGGTGATTGTGGTGGTGGTTGTGGTGGTGGTTGTGGTGGTGGTTGTGGTGGTGGTTGTGATGGTGGTTGTGGTGGTGGTTGTTGTGGTGGTTGTGGTGGTGGTTGTGGTGGTAGTTGTGGGGGTGGTTGTATTGGTGGTTGTGGTGGAGGATGTGGTGGTGGTTTTGGTGGTAGTTGTGGTGGTGGTTGTGGTGGCTGGTTTTGGTGGTGGTTGTGGTGGTGGTTGTGATGGTGGTTGTGGTGGTGGTTGTGGTGGTGGTTGTGATGGTGGTTATGGCGGTGGTTGTGGTGGTTGTAGTGGTGGTTGTGGTGGTTGTGGTGGTGGTTGTGGTGGTGGTTGCGGTGGTGGTTGTGGTGGTGGTTGTGGTGGTTGTGGTGGTGGTTGTGGTGGTGTTTGTGGTGGTTGGTTGTGGTGGTGGTGGTTGTGGTGGTGGTTGTGGTGGTGGTTGTTGTGGTGGTGGTTGTGGTGGTGGTTGAGGTGATGGTTGTGGTGGTTGGTTGTGGTGGTGGTTGTGGTGGTTGTGGTAGTGGTGGTTTTGGTGGTGGTTGTTTTGGTGGTTGCGGTGGTGGTTGTGGTTGCGTTGGTGGTTGTGGTGGTGGTTGTGGTGGTGGTTGAGGTGGTGGTTGTGGTGGTTGGTTGTGGTGGTTGGTTGTGGTGGTGGTTGTGGTGGTGGTGGTGGTGGTGGTGGTGGTGGTGGTGGTTGTGGCGGTGGTTGTGGTGGTGGTTGTGGTGGTGGTTGTGGTGGTGGTTGTGGTGGTGGTTGCGGTGGTGGTTGTGGTGGTGGTTGTGTTGGTGGTTGTGGTGGTGGTTGTGGTGGTGGTTGAGGTGGTGGTTGTGGTGGGTGGTTGTGGTGGTTGGTTGTGGTGGTGGTTGTGGTGGTGGTGGTTGTGGTGGTGGTTGTGGCGGTGGCTGTGGTGGTGGTTGTGGTGGTGGTTGTGGTAGTTGGTTGTGGTGGTGGTTGTGGTGGTGTTTGCGGTGGTGGTTGTGGTGGTGGTTGTGTTGGTGGTTGTGGTGGTGGTTGTGGTGGTAGTTGAGGTGGTGGTTGTGTTGGTTGGTTGTGGTGGTTAGCTGTGGTGGTGGTTGTGGTGTTGGTGGTTGTGGTGGTGGTTGTGGCGGTGGTTGTGGTGGTGGTTGTGGTGGTGGTTGTGGTGGTTGGTTGTGGTGGTGGTTGTGGTGGTGGTTGTCGTGGTGGTTGTGGTGGTGGTTGTGATAGTGGTTGTGGTGGTGGTTGTGGTGGTGGTGGTTGTGGTGGTGGTTGTGGTGGTGGTTGTGGTGGTGGTTGTGGTGGTGGTTGTGGTGGTGGTTGCGGTGGTGGTTGTGGTGGTGGTTGTGTTGGTGGTTGTGGTGGTGGTTGTGGTGGTGGTTGAGGTGGTGGTTGTGGTGGTTGGTTGTGGTGGTTGGTTGTGGTGGTGGTTGTGGTGGTGGTGGTTGTGGTGGTGGTTGTGGCGGTGGTTGTGGTGGTGGTTGTGGTGGTGGTTGTGGTAGTTGGTTGTGGTGGTGGTTGTGGTGGTGTTTGCGGTGGTGGTTGTGGTGGTGGTTGTGTTGGTGGTTGTGGTGGTGGTTGTGGTGGTAGTTGAGGTGGTGGTTGTGTTGGTTGGTTGTGGTGGTTGGCTGTGGTGGTGGTTGTGGTGTTGGTGGTTGTGGTGGTGGTTGTGGCGGTGGTTGTGGTGGTGGTTGTGGTGGTGGTTGTGGTGGTTGGTTGTGGTGGTGGTTGTGGTGGTGGTTGTGGTGGTGGTTGTATTGGTGGTTGTGATAGTGGTTGTGGTGGTGGTTGTGGTGGTGGTGGTTGTGGTGGTGGTTGTGGTGGTGGTTGTGGTGGTGGTTGTGGTGGTGGTTGTGGTGGTGGTTGTGATAGTGGTTGTGGTGGTGGTTGTGGTGGTGGTGGTTGTGGTGGTGGTTGTGGTGGTGGTTGTGGTGGTGGTGGGGGTGATTGTGGTGGTGGTTGTGGTGGTGGTTGTGGTGGTGGTTATGGTGGTGGTTGTGGTGGTGGTGGTTGTGGTGGTGGTTGTGGTGGTGGTTGTGGTGTTGGTGGTTGTGGTGGTGGCGGTTGTGGTGGTGGTTTTGGTGGTGGTTGTGGTGGTGGTTGTGATGGTGGTTGTGGTGGTGGTTGTTGTGGTGGTTGTGGTGGTGGTTGTGGTGGTAGTTGTGGGGGTGGTTGTATTGGTGGTTGTGGTGGAGCATGTGGTGGTGGTTTTGGTGGTAGTTGTGGTGGTGGTTGTGGTGGCTGGTTTTGGTGGTGGTTGTGGTGGTGGTTGTGATGGTGGTTGTGGTGGTGGTTGTGGTGGTGGTTGTGATGGTGGTTATGGCGGTGGTTGTGGTGGTTGTAGTGGTGGTTGTGGTGGTTGTGGTGGTAGTTGTGGTAGTAGTTGTGGTGGGGGTTGTGGTAGTAGTTGTGGTGATGGTTGTGGTGGTAGTTGTGGTAGTAGTTGTGGTGGTAGTTGTGGTGGTAGTTGTGGTAGTTGTGGTGGTGGTTGTGGTGGTAGTTGTGGTAGTAGTTGTGGTGGTGGTTGTGGTGGTAGTTGTGGTAGTAGTTGTGGTGGTGGTTGTGGTGGTAGTTGTGGTAGTAGTTGTGGTGGTAGTTGTGGTGGTAGTTGTGGTAGTAGTTGTGGTGGTGGTTGTGGTGGTAGTTGTGGTGGTTGTGGTGGTGGTTGTGGCGACGATAGTAGTTGTGGTGGTGGTGGTTGTGGTGGTAGTTGTGGTGGTAGTTGTGGTGGTAGTTGTGGTGGTAGTTGTGGTGGTGGTTGTGGTGGTAGTTGTGGTGGTAGTTGTGGTGGTAGTTGTGGTGGTGGTTGTGACGATGATAGTAGTTGTGGTGGTAGTTGTGGTGGTGGTTGTGACGATGATAGTAGTTGTGGTGGTAGTTGTGGCGACGATAGTAGTTGTGGTGGTGGTGACGATGATAGTAGTTGCGGTGGTGGTTGTGACGATGATAGTAGTTGTGGTGGTGGTTGTGACGATGATAGTGATTGTGGTGGTGGTTGTGACGATGATAGTGGTTGTGGTTGTGACGATGATAGTGGTTGTGGTGGTGGTTGTGACGATGATAGTAGTTGTGGTGGTGGTTGTGACGATGATAGTAGTTGTGGTGGTGGTTGTGACGATGATAGTGATTGTGGTGGTGGTTGTGACGATGATAGTAGTTGTGGTGGTGGTTGTGACGATGATAGTAGTTGTGGTGGTGGTTGTGACGATGATAGTAGTTGTGGTGGTGGTTGTGACGATAGTAGTTGTGGTGGTGGTTGTGACGATGATAGTGATTGTGGTGGTGGTTGTGACGATGATAGTGGTTGTGGTTGTGACGATGATAGTGATTGTGGTGGTGGTTGTGACGATGATAGTAGTTGTGGTTGTGACGATGATAGTAGTTGCGGTGGTGGTTGTGACGATAGTAGTTGTGGTTGTGGTTGTGACGATGATAGTGATTGTGGTGGTGGTTGTGACGATGATAGTGGTTGTGGTTGTGACGATGATAGTAGTTGCGGTGGTGGTTGTGACGATGATAGTAGTTGTGGTGGTGGTTGTGACGATGATAGTGATTGTGGTGGTGGTTGTGACGATGATAGTGGTTGTGACGATGATAGTGGTTGTGGTGGTAGTTGTGACGATGATAGTAGTTGTTGTGGTGGTTGTGACGATGATAGTGATTGTGGTGGTGGTTGTGACGATGATAGTGGTTGTGACGATGATAGTGGTTGTGGTGGTAGTTGTGACGATGATAGTAGTTGTTGTGGTGGTTGTGACGATGATAGTGGTTGTGACGATGATAGTAGTTGTGGTGGTGGTTGTGACGATGATAGTGGTTGTGGTGGTAGTTGTGACGATGATAGTAGTTGTGGTGGTGGTTGTGACGATGATAGTGATTGTGGTGGTGGTTGTGACGATGATAGTGGTTGTGACGATGATAGTGGTTGTGGTGGTAGTTGTGACGATGATAGTAGTTGTTGTGGTGGTTGTGACGATGATAGTGGTTGTGAGGATGATAGTGGTTGTGGTGGTAGTTGTGACGATGATAGTAGTTGTTGTGGTGGTTGTGACGATGATAGTGGTTGTGACGATGATAGTAGTTGTGGTGGTGGTTGTGACGATAATAGTGGTTGTGGTGGTAGTTGTGACGATGATAGTAGTTGTTGTGGTGGTTGTGACGATGATAGTAGTTGTGGTGGTGGTGGTAGTTGTGGCGATGATAGTAGTTGTGGTGGTGGTTGTGACGATGATAGTTGTGGTGGTGGTGGTTGTGACGATGATAGTTGTGGTGGTGGTTGTGACGATGATAGTAGTTGTGGTGGTGGTGGTAGTTGTGGCGATGATAGTAGTTGTTGTGGTGGTTGTGACGATGATAGTTGTGGTGGTGGTTGTGGCGATGATAGTAGTTGTGGTGGTGGTTGTGGTGGTGGTTGTGGTGGTGGTTGTGGTGGTAGTTGTGGTGGTAGTTGTGGCGATGATAGTAGTTGCGGTGGTGGTTGTGGTGGTAGTTGTGGCGATGATAGTAGTTGAGGTGGTGGTTGTGGTGGTAGTTGTGGCGATGATAGTAGTTGTGGTGGTGGTTGTGATGATGATAGTGGTTGTGGTTGTGACGATGATAGTGGTTGTGGTGGTGGTTGTGACGATAGTGGTTGTGGTGGTGGTTGTGACGATGATAGTGGTTGTGGTGGTGGTTGTGACGATGATAGTGGTTGTGGTGGTAGTTGTGACGATGATAGTGGTTATGGTGGTGGTTGTGACGATGATAGTGGTTGTGGTGGTGGTTGTGACGATGATTGTGGTTGTGGTGGTAGTTGTGACGATGATAGTGGTTATGGTGGTGGTTGTGACGATGATAGTGGTTGTGGTGGTGGTTGTGACGATGATAGTGGTTGTGGTGGTGGTTGTGACGATGATAGTGGTTGTGGTGGTGGTTGTGACGATGATAGTGGTTGTGGTGGTGGTTGTGACGATGATAGTGGTTGTGGTGGTGGTTGTGACGATGATAGTAGTTGTGGTTGTGACGATGATAGTGGTTGTGGTGGTGGTTGTGACGATGATAGTGGTTGTGACGAAGGCTGTGGTAGTTAGTGATAATGGTGTTGGTGGTATCGACAGATAGTGACGGAGAAAGGATCCCACCTTGACATACGACTACCCTCCCTCACTTCCTCCCTCTCTTCCTCCTGTGGTGGTGATGGCTCCCTACGCTCCCCCGCTCGCTTCTCCCTCAGGTAAGCGCCCTCAGGTAGGTGGTATCACTACGTACACAGTAAATAAGGTCCCCCATACTTTACATGCACAATCCATGATATTGTACACACCCGATACGCTTTTCACATTGACGACCCATCTATTATTTCGCAAATTTCAAGGTCTAGCGGAGGAGGCGGCCTTGGTGGCGGCCACGGCGGCAGCGGCAGCAGCACGGGCGGCATGGGATGTACAGGCGGCCTAGCCTCTTCCTTCGCGGGCGTGGCTGGGCTAGGGATGGGTACTAAGCACTCACGTCTGGGCTACACCATCCTACCCACCTCAGCACCCAGTAAGTAACTCACGTTCTTGATCATATAGTGGGAAGTATTTTAGTAATACTGCTTCTAAGTCTTGATAAAGAGTATTTTCAATCGACTTGTTAAAAAAAGAATATATATATATATATATATATATATATATATATATATATATATATATATATATATATATATATATATATATATATATATATATATATATATATATATGTGTGTGTGTGTGTGTGTGTGTGTGTGTGTGTGTGTGTGTGTGTGTGTGTGTGTGTGTGTGTGTGTGTGTGTGTGTGTATGTGTAAAATAAGCCACATCTCCCTGTGTTCAAGAAATGATCTATAACTCTCTCTCAGGACACGAGGGTCGTGAACGCCTGGATCTTGCGTACCGTGAAAGCCGCTGCACCTTCAGGGATAACAGCCTCACCTATCGGGAGAACGGCTATGTTCCTAATGGTCGGCCAGAGATGACTCCGCTCACTGAACTGCCGTCCACTGACTCTCTCACCGACACCAGCCACGATATACAGACCTGGCTGGAGGACTCTTCTCGCTACACTCACCGCTAGGGGGGCCCAGAGGGCGTCTGGGGACCTAGGGGTGTATCTGGGGTCCAGGGGTCGTGTCTGGGGACCTAGGGGTGTATGTGGGAGCCCAGAGTTGTGTCTGGGGTCTAGGGGTGTATCTGGGGGCCCAGGGTTGTGTCTGAGGACCTTGAAGTGTATCTTCGGGCCCAGGGGCCGTAGCTTTGGACACTTAGAAGTGCAGGTGAGGACCCAAGAATGCAACAGTAAGTTAACATAGATATTTTGTATCAGAATGATTATCTGAGGAATATTAAGAGTATCTGGGGAAATACTGAGAGTATCTGGTGAATATTGAGTGTATCTGGGGAATATTGAGAGTATCTGGGGAATATTGAGAGTATCTGGGGAATATTGAGAGTATCTGGGGAATATTGAGAGTATCTGGGGAATATTGAGAGTATCTGGGGAATATTAAGAGTATCTTGGAAATATTGGGAATATCTGAGGAATATTGAAAGTATTCGGGGAATATTGAGAGTATCTGGGAAATACTGAGAGTGTCTGGGGGATATAAAGAGTATCAGAGATGGTATATGGTATAAGGACACCTTACGGGGGATAATGTATAAGGTAGATGCTATATGTTGACTGTGAAGTGAGGTATATAAGTGAGGTATATAAGTGAGGTATATAAGTGAGGTATATAAGTAAAAACTTGTGTTTCTATTATGATTTAAAGATTTTGAAGCTAGGAGTGACCATTTAAAGGTGTTTACAACGTGTGTACTCACCTAGTTGTGGTTGCAGGGGTTGAGTCACCGCTCCTGATTCCTGTGTGTGTGTGTGTGTGTGTGTGTGTGTGTGTGTGTGTGTGTGTGTGTGTGTGTGTGTGTGTGTGTGTGTGTGTGTGTCCATGGTGTAATATATCTTGTTTTATATGAGAAATATAAAAGACTCAGAATTCATTACAGTTGTTGTTTTATTTTCCAAGTGAATGTTGATACATCTAAGTTATTGTTGTTGATACATTAAGTTGTTGTTGTTGTTGATGCATCTAAGTTATTGTTGTTGTTAATAGATCTAAGTTATTGTTGACACATCTAAGTTATTGTTGTTGGTACAGTTTCAGAGTTTTTGAAAACAGAATTACGCAGTGGCTACCACATTATGATTTATTATACAAGAAGAAGATAGTGGAGAGGGAAGGAGAGGAGGTGGAGAGGGAAGGGGAAGAGGTGGATGAGGAAGAGGGAGGAGGAAAGGAAAGAGGAAGAAGGAGGAGGTGGAGAGGAAAGGGGAAAGAAGCAGATAAGGAAGAGGGAAGGGAAACAGGAAGATAAGGAAGAGGGAGGTGAAGAGGGACTGGAGAGGTCGTTGAGAAGACATTAAAAATGAACAACAAAAACTGGAAAGGAATAAGAGGGATATAAGATAAAGTAATATACGTATATTACATATAACCTATAATGTTATACATTATACAAACACTGATTTGGCATAAACCTTAGAAATAGATACCCAGGAACTGGTTCAAAAAGCCACGTAAGCAAACACCAGGACATATCAGAAAACGTTTCTACCTGTCCTCATCCTAGTGTGGCATTTTTCAGGTCACCATGTGTCGCTCGATACTGCTTCTGGGACGGATAAGATTCCCAGGCAGCACTCTTAAGCACTCGGCCATCACAAATGCCACATAAGCTGAGCAGCCTGGTTCACAATCCAGGAGTGGTGAAGAGAGCTGCCTGGGAATCTTATCCGTCCCAGAAGCAGTATCGAGTCCTGCTGACTGCGATCTTTCTCTGTATATACCCGCTTGTTTCTACGTGGTGCAGTTACATATATATATATATATATATATATATATATATATATATATATATATATATATATATATATATATATATATGGGGGAGAGAAACAAAGTATTTCTGTGTCTCGTCGTCTTGACGCTGTCCCTAGACCTTGTATTGTGTTTCATTAGGCGCTAACCCCTTGTGGGGTAATTACCGCAAGAAGTGGAGCAGAGCTGAATAGTGTTGACGTGATGAGTGCGTCAGTCTTGGTAGGAGGTGGTCAGTCCCTTAAGCCTGATGGACTGACTATCGATTCTCTGTCCCCTCATGAGGGTCCGATCTCTGACCAGTCAGGTGATCGCCACGAAGAAGGCCATGTGTAGAAGATATTCTCTATCAAGATATTATGGTGTTATGGCCCACCTTACTGATCTTACCTACTTCCTCTACGGGGCCCCGCCCACATATGGCCATGTCTTCAACTGCTACGTCGCTACACTTTCCACTGGCTCTACTATAAAAGTCTCCGACCTCATGACTATATATTAGACTGATGAAGCCTGCAGTGCAGGGAAAACATCTCTCAGTAAGGATGTTCATGTGTTGTACGTGTTTCATTCATCAAATATGCTGTCAAGGGCAATTTAATCTTGAAGTGTGTGACAGAACCTACTAAGGTGGTAAGTAGTCAAGTGACGGAGCAAAGCGAATTTTCTTTGTTAGTGAAGGTGAGAGTGTGTTTGCTGTAGTTAGTGGAAGGGAGACAGAGTTACCAATGGTAGGTAGGTGCAGTGGCTTAATAAGCCAGTGGCAGGCTAATTGCAGGCTGTGAAGAAGAAGGCAGATTGTAGAGCAAATCTGGCATGCCTGCAGCAGGCCTTCCAGTGGACTGCAGCAGCGCGTGTGGGAGAAGGCAGGTTGTAGAGGGGTCACCTAGGATGCCTGCAGTAGGCCTGATGCTGAACTGCTGCAGGGAGGGAGCGGGCAGGTTGCAGTGATCATCTTAGAATGCCTGCAGCAAGCCTGATGCTAGTCTGCTGCAGGGAGGGAGCGGGCAAGTTGCAGTGAGCACCTTAGGACGCCTGCAGCAAGCCTGATGCTGGACTGCTGAAGGGAGTGAAGGCAGGTTGCAGTGAGCACCTTAGGATGCCTGCAGCAAGCCTGATGCTGGACTGTTGAAGGGAGTGAAGGCAGGTTGCAGTGAGCACCTTAGGACGCCTGCAGCAAGCCTGATGCTGGACTGCTGAAGGGAGTGAAGGCAGGTTGCAGTGAGCACCTTAGGATGCCTGCAGCAAGCCTGATGCTGGACTGTTGAAGGGAGTGAAGGCAGGTTGCAGTGAGCACCTTAGGATGCCTGCAGCAAGCCTGATGCTGGACTGCTGAAGGGAGTGAAGGCAGGTTGCAGCGAGCACCTTAGGATGCCTGCAGCAAGCCTGCAACAGGGCGTTGGTCCCCAGCGAGCGCACGCGTCTCCGCCAGAACTTCCTGGAACCTGCTGGAAAATGCTTCGCTGCCTGGACACAATCCGGCACTCGAGAACTCTCATGAAGGAGGTCTCTCCTGGAGGAGGAACACTTGCAGGTGCTCACATCATAGACCTCGTTTACAAGGACTACTTTCAGGTTATCCATTCCTCCCGGCGCTTCCGTTTAAAGAGGCCACCCCTTAAATAAGGGCCTTTTGAGGAATTCCTGACTGAGAGTGGCCCGATTTAGAGGAGATTCATGGGAAGTCTCTATACTGAAGGGAGCTCACCTAGAAGGTCCTCTTCAATATACAAATATCCTGAACATTGACTAGTCACATTAGTTATAATCTCTGTCATAAGCTTCTTTCTTTTATTGCTAGTTATTTGTGAATTGTTCCAGTAATAGTATTGTTTCCTTTTGTTCTTGAAGGTCCTCTTATAAAGAGGTTCTGGGGAGAGTTGGCGGGTTCACAGAGTACACGAACATTATGAGGGAGGAGGAAGCATGATGGGGAAGTATCAAGCCTCCAACACCCACATCACCACCACCAACAATAGTCTACGCCACCTTCTCCATCAATCTCAGTCACCACCTCTGGTTACACTATATTGATCACTAGAGCTGTGGCAGCGCAGATGACTACTGGGCCTCCCTACCCTACCTGACTACTTGTATCTACCTATCTACGCACACCTTGCACAGATACTATTTTTTCAAATATTGATTTTTCAGGTGTATATTGGTTTTCTTTCATTAATTGTATATTAGCTTTCTAGAACTTTGTAAAGACAACATGATCTACCAGTTATTTATAATGGAACTCTGTATTCTTCTCTGATCTGCTGCAGAGAGCATACACAGGGCCAGAGTAGAGATGGTTGCACATATTGAGCCATTGATGCACCTTTGCATGCAAGTTCCATTGAAAAATTACATTTGTTGTGATGCGTAGAGTGGCAGTGCGGTACGACGTGTGGCGGGCGGCTGCGGCAGCACCTGCGGCTCCAACACCTCTGAACATCCAGACTATTTTTGCATTTCAGTCGTGTACTGTCGTTCTTCTTGGTTTGTTAGCCATATTTTCACTCCTGTGTTGCATAAGCCGCCGTGTTGTGAGGTCTGGAGTGTATAACTACGCATGTGAATAACTTAAGTGAGGGAAGAAAGGTAGTGGTGAGTTATTAGCATCACTTGAGACTGTGGACACTTGTCACTAACAATCAAAGGGACAACAAACCTGTTGCTGTAGTCGTCATGTCTGTTTTATGGTTGACTTTATAAGTCAGGTGGATTTTTATCGTTGTGTGTGGCTTTGGAATCATTAGTGTCGTTAATAGCATTGTTAAGGCAGCTGAGAAGCATAACACCTGGCGTGTGACAGTGTCACAGGGAGGGGAGTGTCACCCAGTTGGTTTACTGTCAAGTGACAATCTGAGGGGACATGAGGCTAGACCAGGCAATGTTTTAAGTGTAGACTGGTGCTCCCAGCAGCTGTGATACCTGGTATTAATGGTGCAGGAGTGAGATGTATGTGATGCTGTATGTGAGGACAGTGTCCACCACACCTAGTGTCCACTACACTCTCTAGACGTCCCTCTACACCGTGTGTACCAAACATGTCATTCTACAGGACTACACATCCAGCTGACCCAACATACACACTACCAGTAAGTATACATGTATACCTGGTGAGTATACCTGGTCAGGTGTAGCCTGACTGTAGTTATCTGCTAAGTTCTTGCTCTCCTAGCCACGCCTAAACTATTATCATTATTATTCTATATTTCTACCCACTTCTGACATTACCAGTTGAAGATAAATCAAGAAGACAGTGAAGAAATGTTCCTTCTGACAAACATACTCTCACTTGTATAGGAAAATATCACGTGTAGGAAAACCTCCTACTTGAAATATAATAATGGAAGAGGTCGTCTGTTACACGAATATTTTATTACATGGATATTACAGGAATATTCATTACAGGAGAATATCACGTTTAAAGTTAGCGCATTAACACGAGTGAAATAAAAGGATCTTATCGCTGAGATGCTTGTGATATCCTGGGCAAGTCATCACTAGGTCTTACGTATCACTCTCATGGGTTGGTCCAAGACCAGCCGTTGGGGGTGATGATGTGAGGGTTGGTCCAAGACCAGCCGTTGGGGGTGATGATGTGAGGGTTGGTCCAAGACCAGCCGTTGGGGGTGATGATGTGAGGGTTGGTCCAAGACCAGCCGTTGGGGGTGATGATGTGAGGGTTGGTCCAAGACCAGCCGTTGGGGGTGATGATATGAGGGCTGGTCCAAGACCAGCCGTTGGGGGTGATGATGTGAGGGTTGGTCCAAGACCAGCCGTTGGGGGTGATGATGTGAGGGTTGGTCCAAGACCAGCCGTTGGGGGTGATGATGTGAGGGTTGGTCCAAGACCAGCCGTTGGGGGTGATGATGTGAGGGTTGGTCCAAGACCAGCCGTTGGGGGTGATGATATGAGGGCTGGTCCAAGACCAGCCGTTGGGGGTGATGATATGAGGGCTGGTCCAAGACCAGCCGTTGGGGGTGATGATATGAGGGTTGGTCCAAGACCAGCCGTTGGGGGTGATGATATGAGGGTTGGTCCAAGACCAGCCGTTGGGGGTGATGATGTGAGGGTTGGTTCAAGACCAGCCGTTGGGGGTGATGATGTGAGGGTTGGTCCAAGACCAGCCGTTGGGGGTGATGATGTGAGGGTTGGTCCAAGACCAGCCGTTGGGGGTGATGATATGAGGGCTGGTCCAAGACCAGCCGTTGGGGGTGATGATATGAGGGCTGGTCCAAGACCAGCCGTTGGGGGTGATGATATGAGGATTGGTCCAAGACCAGCCGTTGGGGGTGATGATGTGAGGGTTGGTTCAAGACCAGCCGTTGGGGGTGATGAGGGCTGGTCCAAGACCAGCCGTTGGGGGTGATGATATGAGGGTTGGTCCAAGACCAGCCGTTGAGGGTGATGATATGAGGGTTGGTCCAAGACCAGCCGTTGGGGGTGATGAGGGTTGGTCCAAGACCAGCCGTTGAGGGTGATGATATGAGGGTTGGTCCAAGACCAGCCGTTGGGGGTGATGATATGAGGGCTGGTCCAAGACCAGCCCTCGGGGTGAAGATACCATTAGTAAGTTTATTTAGGCACAGGTACACAAGTGCAGTTATCATACATAGTGTAAATTACCTTGACAAAGTGACTTATTACCATTGGGGTCTTTATAATATCTTAGACAATTTCATACACAGTATATAAACTTATTTTCCAATGATTGAAGACATATCCTCAGTGATAACTGCATTGTTATAATGCTTTAAAATATTCCGGAACTTAAATGGCAAATCTTAGAAAAGAAACCCAAAAAGTAATGACAAAATCATGCCTAACTTAGTTTTTCAACAAATTCAGCAGTTTTTTTTTTTGTTGTTCTTTAAGTTATGATATGAGAGATGCACGAGTGTCTGTACAAGGTAATTTCTTCAAAGTTCAAAGTTTATTCGCTATAAGGATTACAATGCTGAGTTTACAGAATTTGGTTATTGTGTGGTTTACATGTAGTAAAATAATAATTACAGAGTGTACCACTAGAACACCTAGCATGGCTAGGCATTTCGGGCAGACTTAAATTAAATCTTAAGTTTAAAATATTACAAATTATGAGGTAAGTTGGTATTATGGCTAAGTGACTAAATACTAGTTTGTGAGTTTAGCAATGTGAATGTTTTTGTTTTGGCACAGTACATAGTTTCAGTATTGGAGTATTAAACACTTGCTCAAATAAGCAGAAATTAAGTGAAAACGACTAACGTTATTAAATAACGTAAACAAAGCGATTCTGAACACAAAGAGGTAAAAAAAATAAAACGCCAGCTAAGGAAAACAAATAATTATTAAATATTATAAAGGAAATGTGAGAAGAGGACCAAGTACAAAATAAAGAAGAGAGAGATGAACCAAAATACAATGAAAGACGAAATGAAAAAAGCAATAATTAATCAGCAAGAAAATATGAGAGGTCAAGTTTTTTTTTTTTAAGCAAAATACTGAAGTTATTTTTTGTAAATTG
>NW_027200612.1:0-18865 GCF_038502225.1 Cherax quadricarinatus
GATGTTTGACAGGTGTGTCTGCTGTCTGGTATGTTAATAATGATGATGTTTGACAGGTGTGTCTGCTGTCTGGTATGTTAATAATGATGATGTTTGACAGGTGTGTCTGCTGTCTGGTATGTTAATAATGATGATGTTTGACAGGTGTGTCTGCTGTCTGGTATAATAATGATGATGATGTTTGACAGGTGTGTCTGCTGTCTGGTATAATAATAATGATGATGTTTGACAGGTGTGTCTGCTGTCTGGTATAATAATAATGATGATGTTTGACAGGTGTGTCTGCTGTCTGGTATAATAATAATGATGATGTTTGACAGGTGTGTCTGCTGTCTGGTATAATAATGATGATGATGTTTGACAGGTGTGTCTGCTGTCTGGTATAATAATGATGATGATGTTTGACAGGTGTGTCTGCTGTCTGGTATAATAATGATGATGATGTTTGACAGGTGTGTCTGCTGTCTGGTATAATAATAATGATGATGTTTGACAGGTGTGTCTGCTGTCTGGTATAATAATAATGATGATGTTTGACAGGTGTGTCTGCTGTCTGGTATAATAATGATGATGATGTTTGACAGGTGTGTCTGCTGTCTGGTATAATAATGATGATGATGTTTGACAGGTGTGTCTGCTGTCTGGTATAATAATAATGATGATGTTTGACAGGTGTGTCTGCTGTCTGGTATAATAATAATGATGATGTTTGACAGGTGTGTCTGCTGTCTGGTATAATAATAATGATGATGTTTGACAGGTGTGTCTGCTGTCTGGTATAATAATAATGATGATGTTTGACAGGTGTGTCTGCTGTCTGGTATAATAATAATGATGATGTTTGACAGGTGTGTCTGCTGTCTGGTATAATAATGATGATGATGTTTGACAGGTGTGTCTGCTGTCTGGTATAATAATAATGATGATGTTTGACAGGTGTGTCTGCTGTCTGGTATAATAATAATGATGATGTTTGACAGGTGTGTCTGCTGTCTGGTATAATAATAATGATGATGTTTGACAGGTGTGTCTGCTGTCTGGTATAATAATAATGATGATGTTTGACAGGTGTGTCTGCTGTCTGGTATAATAATGATGATGATGTTTGACAGGTGTGTCTGCTGTCTGGTATAATAATGATGATGATGTTTGACAGGTGTGTCTGCTGTCTGGTATAATAATGATGATGATGTTTGACAGGTGTGTCTGCTGTCTGGTATAATAATAATGATGATGTTTGACAGGTGTGTCTGCTGTCTGGTATAATAATAATGATGATGTTTGACAGGTGTGTCTGCTGTCTGGTATAATAATAATGATGATGTTTGACAGGTGTGTCTGCTGTCTGGTATAATAATAATGATGATGTTTGACAGGTGTGTCTGCTGTCTGGTATAATAATGATGATGATGTTTGACAGGTGTGTCTGCTGTCTGGTATAATAATAATGATGATGTTTGACAGGTGTGTCTGCTGTCTGGTATAATAATGATGATGATGTTTGACAGGTGTGTCTGCTGTCTGGTATAATAATAATGATGATGTTTGACAGGTGTGTCTGCTGTCTGGTATAATAATAATAATGATGATGTTTGACAGGTGTGTCTGCTGTCTGGTATAATAATAATGATGATGTTTGACAGGTGTGTCTGCTGTCTGGTATAATAATGATGATGATGTTTGACAGGTGTGTCTGCTGTCTGGTATAATAATGATGATGATGTTTGACAGGTGTGTCTGCTGTCTGGTATAATAATAATGATGATGTTTGACAGGTGTGTCTGCTGTCTGGTATAATAATAATGATGATGTTTGACAGGTGTGTCTGCTGTCTGGTATAATAATAATGATGATGTTTGACATGTGTGTCTGTTGGCTGGTATTATAATTATAATGATGATGTTTGACAGGTGTGTCTGCTGTCTGGTATAATAATAATGATGATGTTTGACAGGTGTGTCTGCTGTCTGGTATAATAATAATGATGATGTTTGACAGGTGTGTCTGCTGTCTGGTATAATAATAATGATGATGTTTGAGAGGTGTGTCTGCTGTCTGGTATAATAATAATGATGATGTTTGACAGGTGTGTCTGCTGTCTGGTATAATAATAATGATGATGTTTGACAGGTGTGTCTGCTGTCTGGTATAATAATGATGATGATGTTTGACAGGTGTGTCTGCTGTCTGGTATAATAATAATGATGATGTTTGACAGGTGTGTCTGCTGTCTGGTATAATAATAATGATGATGTTTGACAGGTGTGTCTGCTGTCTGGTATAATAATAATGATGATGTTTGACAGGTGTGTCTGCTGTCTGGTATAATAATAATGATGATGTTTGACAGGTGTGTCTGCTGTCTGGTATAATAATGATGATGATGTTTGACAGGTGTGTCTGCTGTCTGGTATAATAATAATGATGATGTTTGACAGGTGTGTCTGCTGTCTGGTATAATAATAATGATGATGTTTGACAGGTGTGTCTGCTGTCTGGTATAATAATAATGATGATGTTTGACAGGTGTGTCTGCTGTCTGGTATAATAATAATGATGATGTTTGACAGGTGTGTCTGCTGTCTGGTATAATAATAATGATGATGTTTGACAGGTGTGTCTGCTGTCTGGTATAATAATAATGATGATGTTTGACAGGTGTGTCTGATGTCTGGTATAATAATAATGATGATGTTTGACAGGTGTGTCTGCTGTCTGGTATAATAATAATGATGATGTTTGACAGGTGTGTCTGCTGTCTGGTATAATAATAATGATGATGTTTGACAGGTGTGTCTGCTGTCTGGTATAATAATAATGATGATGTTTGACAGGTGTGTCTGCTGTCTGGTATAATAATAATGATGATGTTTGACAGGTGTGTCTGCTGTCTGGTATAATAATAATGATGATGTTTGACAGGTGTGTCTGCTGTCTGGTATAATAATAATGATGATGTTTGACAGGTGTGTCTGCTGTCTGGTATAATAATGATGATGATGTTTGACAGGTGTGTCTGCTGTCTGGTATAATAATAATGATGATGTTTGACAGGTGTGTCTGCTGTCTGGTATAATAATAATGATGATGTTTGACAGGTGTGTCTGCTGTCTGGTATAATAATAATGATGATGTTTGACAGGTGTGTCTGCTGTCTGGTATAATAATAATGATGATGTTTGACAGGTGTGTCTGCTGTCTGGTATAATAATAATGATGATGTTTGACAGGTGTGTCTGCTGTCTGGTATAATAATGATGATGATGTTTGACAGGTGTGTCTGCTGTCTGGTATAATAATAATGATGATGTTTGACAGGTGTGTCTGCTGTCTGGTATAATAATAATGATGATGTTTGACAGGTGTGTCTGCTGTCTGGTATAATAATAATGATGATGTTTGACAGGTGTGTCTGCTGTCTGGTATAATAATAATGATGATGTTTGACAGGTGTGTCTGCTGTCTGGTATAATAATGATGATGATGTTTGACAGGTGTGTCTGCTGTCTGGTATAATAATGATGATGATGTTTGACAGGTGTGTCTGCTGTCTGGTATAATAATGATGATGATGTTTGACAGGTGTGTCTGCTGTCTGGTATAATAATAATGATGATGTTTGACAGGTGTGTCTGCTGTCTGGTATAATAATAATGATGATGTTTGACAGGTGTGTCTGCTGTCTGGTATAATAATAATGATGATGTTTGACAGGTGTGTCTGCTGTCTGGTATAATAATAATGATGATGTTTGACAGGTGTGTCTGCTGTCTGGTATAATAATAATGATGATGTTTGACAGGTGTGTCTGCTGTCTGGTATAATAATGATGATGATGTTTGACAGGTGTGTCTGCTGTCTGGTATAATAATAATGATGATGTTTGACAGGTGTGTCTGCTGTCTGGTATAATAATAATGATGATGTTTGACAGGTGTGTCTGCTGTCTGGTATAATAATAATGATGATGTTTGACAGGTGTGTCTGCTGTCTGGTATAATAATAATGATGATGTTTGACAGGTGTGTCTGCTGTCTGGTATAATAATAATGATGATGTTTGACAGGTGTGTCTGCTGTCTGGTATAATAATAATGATGATGTTTGACAGGTGTGTCTGCTGTCTGGTATAATAAATGATGATGTTTGACAGGTGTGTCTGCTGTCTGGTATAATAATAATGATGATGTTTGACAGGTGTGTCTTCTGTCTGGTATAATAATAATGATGATGTTTGACAGGTGTGTCTGCTGTCTGGTATAATAATAATGATGATGTTTGACAGGTGTGTCTGCTGTCTGGTATAATAATAATGATGATGTTTGACAGGTGTGTCTGCTGTCTGGTATAATAATGATGATGATGTTTGTCAGGTGTGTCTGCTGTCTGGTATAATAATAATGATGATGTTTGACAGGTGTGTCTGCTGTCTGGGTATAATAAGGTGTGTCTGCTGTCTGATGATGATGTTTAACAGGTGTGTCTGCTGTCTGGTATAATAATAATGATGATGTTTGACAGGTGTGTCTGCTGTCTGGTATAATAATAATGATGATGTTTGACAGGTGTGTCTGCTGTCTGGTATAATAATAATGATGATGTTTGACAGGTGTGTCTGCTGTCTGGTATAATAATAATGATGATGTTTGACAGGTGTGTCTGCTGTCTGTATAATAATAATGATGATAATAATGATGATGATGTTTGACAGGTGTGTCTGCTGTCTGGTATAATAATAATGATGATGTTTGACAGGTGTGTCTGCTGTCTGGTATAATAATGATGATGATGTTAGACAGGTGTCTCTGCTGTCTGGTATAATAATAATGATGATGTTTGACAGGTGTGTCTGCTGTCTGGTATAATAATGATGATGATGTTTGACAGGTGTGTCTGCTGTCTGGTATAATAATAATGATGATGTTTGACAGGTGTGTCTGCTGTCTGGTATAATAATAATGATGTTGACAGGTGTGTCTGCTGTCTGGTATAATAATGATGATGTTTGAAAGGTGTGTCTGCTGTCTGGTATGATAATAATGACGATGTTTGACAGGTGTGTCTGCTGTCTGGTATGATAATAATGATGATGTTTGACAGGTGTGTCTGCTGTCTGGTATGTTAATAATGATGATGTTTGACAGGTGTGTCTGCTGTCTGGTATAATAATAATGATGATGTTTGACAGGTGTGTCTGCTGTCTGGTATAATAATGATGATGATGTTTGACAGGTGTGTCTGCTGTCTGGTATGTTTGACAGGTGTGTCTGCTGTCTGGTATAATAATGATGATGTTTGACAGGTGTGTCTGCTGTCTGGTATAATAATGACGATAATGTTTGACAGGTGTGTCTGCTGTCTGGTATAATAATAATGATGATGTTTGACAGGTGTGTCTGCTGTCTGGTATAATAATAATGATGATGTTTGACAGGTGTGTCTGCTGTCTGGTATAATAATAATGATGATGTTTGACAGGTGTGTCTGCTGTCTGGTATAATAATAATGATGATGTTTGACAGGTGTGTCTGCTGTCTGGTATAATAATAATGATGATGTTTGACAGGTGTGTCTGCTGTCTGGTATAATAATAATGATGATGTTTGACAGGTGTGTCTGCTGTCTGGTATAATAATAATGATGATGTTTGACAGGTGTGTCTGCTGTCTGGTATAATAATAATGATGATGTTTGACAGGTGTGTCTGCTGTCTGGTATAATAATAATGATGATGTTTGACAGGTGTGTCTGGTGTCTGGTATAATAATAATGATGATGTTTGACAGGTGTGTCTGCTGTCTGGTATAATAATAATGATGATGTTTGACAGGTGTGTCTGCTGTCTGGTATAATAATCATGATGATGTTTGACAGGTGTGTCTGCTGTCTGGTATAATAATAATGATGATGTTTGACAGGTGTGTCTGCTGTCTGGTATAATAATGACGATGATGTTTGACAGGTGTGTCTGCTGTCTGGTATAATAATGACGATAATGTTTGACAGGTGTGTCTGCTGTCTGGTATAATAATAATGATGATGTTTGACAGGTGTGTCTGCTGTCTGGTATAATAATAATGATGATGTTTGACAGGTGTGTCTGCTGTCTGGTATAATAATAATGATGATGTTTGACAGGTGTGTCTGCTGTCTGGTATGATGATAATGAAGATGTTTTACTGGTATAATAATAATGATGTTGACAGGTGTGTCTGCTGTCTGGTATAATAATGATGATGTTTGAAAGGTGTGTCTGCTGTCTGGTATAATAATAATGATGATAATGTTTGACAGGTGTGTCTGCTGTCTGGTATAATAATGATGATGTTTGACAGGTGTGTCTGCTGTCTGGTATAATAATGACGATAATGTTTGACAGGTGTGTCTGCTGTCTGGTATAATAATAATGATGATGTTTGACAGGTGTGTCTGCTGTCTGGTATAATAATGATGATGATGTTTGACAGGTGTGTCTGCTGTCTGGTATAATAATAATGATGATGTTTGACAGGTGTGTCTGCTGTCTGGTATAATAATAATGATGATGTTTGACAGGTGTGTCTGCTGTCTGGTATAATAATAATGATGATGTTTGACAGGTGTGTCTGCTGTCTGGTATAATAATAATGATGATGTTTGACAGGTGTGTCTGCTGTCTGGTATAATAATAATGATGATGTTTGACAGGTGTGTCTGCTGTCTGGTATAATAATAATGATGATGTTTGACAGGTGTGTCTGCTGTCTGGTATAATAATAATGATGATGTTTGACAGGTGTGTCTGTTGTCTGGTATAATAATAATGATGATGTTTGACAGGTGTGTCTGCTGTCTGGTATAATAATAATGATGATGTTTGACAGGTGTGTCTGCTGTCTGGTATAATAATAATGATGATGTTTGACAGGTGTGTCTGCTGTCTGGTATAATAATAATGATGATGTTTGACAGGTGTGTCTGCTGTCTGGTATAATAATAATGATGATGTTTGACAGGTGTGTCTGCTGTCTGGTATAATAATAATGATGATGTTTGACAGGTGTGTCTGCTGTCTGGTATAATAATGATGATGATGTTTGACAGGTGTGTCTGCTGTCTGGTATAATAATAATGATGATGTTTGACAGGTGTGTCTGCTGTCTGGTATAATAATGATGATGATGTTTGACAGGTGTGTCTGCTGTCTGGTATAATAATAATGATGATGTTTGACAGGTGTGTCTGCTGTCTGGTATAATAATAATGATGATGTTTGACAGGTGTGTCTGCTGTCTGGTATAATAATAATGATGATGTTTGACAGGTGTGTCTGCTGTCTGGTATAATAATAATGATGATGTTTGACAGGTGTGTCTGCTGTCTGGTATAATAATAATGATGATGTTTGACAGGTGTGTCTGCTGTCTGGTATATGTTTGACATAATAATGATGATGTTTGACAGGTGTGTCTGCTGTCTGGTATAATAATAATGATGATGTTTGACAGGTGTGTCTGCTGTCTGGTATAATAATAATGATGATGTTTGACAGGTGTGTCTGCTGTCTGGTATAATAATAATGATGATGTTTGACAGGTGTGTCTGCTGTCTGGTATAATAATAATGATGATGTTTGACAGGTGTGTCTGCTGTCTGGTATAATAATAATGATGATGTTTGACAGGTGTGTCTGCTGTCTGGTATAATAATAATGATGATGTTTGACAGGTGTGTCTGCTGTCTGGTATAATAATGATGATGTTTGACAGGTGTGTCTGCTGTCTGGTATAATAATAATGATGATGTTTGACAGGTGTGTCTGCTGTCTGGTATAATAATAATGATGATGTTTGACAGGTGTGTCTGCTGTCTGGTATAATAATAATGATGATGTTTGACAGGTGTGTCTGCTGTCTGGTATAATAATAATGATGATGTTTGACAGGTGTGTCTGCTGTCTGGTATAATAATAATGATGATGTTTGACAGGTGTGTCTGCTGTCTGGTATAATAATAATAATGATGATGTTTGACAGGTGTGTCTGCTGTCTGGTATAATAATAATGATGATGTTTGACAGGTGTGTCTGCTGTCTGGTATAATAATAATGATGATGTTTGACAGGTGTGTCTGCTGTCTGGTATAATAATAATGATGATGTTTGACAGGTGTGTCTGCTGTCTGGTATAATAATGATGATGATGTTTGACAGGTGTGTCTGCTGTCTGGTATAATAATAATGATGATGTTTGACAGGTGTGTCTGCTGTCTGGTATAATAATAATGATAATGTTTGACAGGTGTGTCTGCTGTCTGGTATAATAATAATGATGATGTTTGACAGGTGTGTCTGCTGTCTGGTATAATAATAATGATGATGTTTGACAGGTGTGTCTGCTGTCTGGTATAATAATAATGATGATGTTTGACAGGTGTGTCTGCTGTCTGGTATAATAATAATGATGATGTTTGACAGGTGTGTCTGCTGTCTGGTATAATAATAATGATGATGTTTGACAGGTGTGTCTGCTGTCTGGTATAATAATAATGATGATGTTTGACAGGTGTGTCTGCTGTCTGGTATAATAATAATGATGATGTTTGACAGGTGTGTCTGCTGTCTGGTATAATAATAATGATGATGTTTGACAGGTGTGTCTGCTGTCTGGTATAATAATGATGATGATGTTTGACAGGTGTGTCTGCTGTCTGGTATAATAATAATGATGATGTTTGACAGGTGTGTCTGCTGTCTGGTATAATAATAATGATGATGTTTGACAGGTGTGTCTGCTGTCTGGTATAATAATAATGATGATGTTTGACAGGTGTGTCTGTTGTCTGATATAATAATAATGATGATGTTTGACAGGTGTGTCTGCTGTCTGGTATAATAATAATGATGATGATGTTTGACAGGTGTGTCTGCTGTCTGGTATAATAATAATGATGATGTTTGACAGGTGTGTCTGGTGTCTGGTATAATAATAATGATGATGTTTGACAGGTGTGTCTGGTGTCTGGTATAATAATAATGATGATGTTTGACAGGTGTGTCTGCTGTCTGGTATAATAATAATGATGATGTTTGACAGGTGTGTCTGCTGTCTGGTATAATAATAATGATGATGTTTGACAGGTGTGTCTGCTGTCTGGTATAATAATAATGATGATGTTTGACAGGTGTGTCTGGTGTCTGGATATGACAATAATAATGATGATGTTTGACAGGTGTGTCTGCTGTCTGGTATAATAATAATGATGATGTTTGACAGGTGTGTCTGCTGTCTGGTATAATAATAATGATGATGTTTGACAGGTGTGTCTGCTGTCTGGTATAATAATAATGATGATGTTTGACAGGTGTGTCTGCTGTCTGGTATAATAATAATGATGATGTTTGACAGGTGTGTCTGCTGTCTGGTATAATAATGATGATGATGTTTGACAGGTGTGTCTGCTGTCTGGTATAATAATAATGATGATGTTTGACAGGTGTGTCTGCTGTCTGGTATAATAATCATGATGATGTTTGACAGGTGTGTCTGCTGTCTGGTATGATGTTTGACATAATAATGATGATGTTTGACAGGTGTGTCTGCTGTCTGGTATAATAATAATGATGATGTTTGACAGGTGTGTCTGCTGTCTGGTATAATAATAATGATGATGTTTACATAATAATAATGATGATGTTTGACAGGTGTGTCTGCTGTCTGGTATAATAAATGATGATGTTTGACAGGTGTGTCTGCTGTCTGGTATAATAATAATGATGATGTTTGACAGGTGTGTCTGCTGTCTGGTATAATAATGATGATGATGTTTGACAGGTGTGTCTCCTGTCTGGTATAACAATAATGATGATGTTTGACAGGTGTGTCTGCTCTCTGGTATAATAATAATGATGATGTTTGACAGGTGTGTCTGCTGTCTGGTATAATAATAATGATGATGTTTGACAGGTGTGTCTGCTGTCTGGTATAATAATAATGATGATGTTTGACAGGTGTGTCTGCTGTCTGGTATAATAATAATGATGATGTTTGACAGGTGTGTCTGCTGTCTGGTATAATAATAATGATGATGTTTGACAGGTGTGTCTGCTGTCTGGTATAATAATGATGATGATGTTTGACAGGTGTGTCTGCTGTCTGGTATAATAATAATGATGATGTTTGACAGGTGTGTCTGCTGTCTGGTATAATAATGATGATGATGTTTGACAGGTGTGTCTGCTGTCTGGTATAATAATAATGATGATGTTTGACAGGTGTGTCTGCTGTCTGGTATAATAATAATGATGATGTTTGACAGGTGTGTCTGCTGTCTGGTATAATAATAATGATGATGTTTGACAGGTGTGTCTGCTGTCTGGTATAATAATAATGATGATGTTTGACAGGTGTGTCTGCTGTCTGGTATAATAATAATGATAATGTTTGACAGGTGTGTCTGCTGTCTGGTATAATAATAATGATGATGTTTGACAGGTGTGTCTGCTGTCTGGTATAATAATAATGATGATGTTTGACAGGTGTGTCTGCTGTCTGGTATAATAATAATGATGATGTTTGACAGGTGTGTCTGCTGTCTGGTATAATAATAATGATGATGTTTGACAGGTGTGTCTGCTGTCTGGTATAATAATAATGATGATGTTTGACAGGTGTGTCTTCTCTCTGGTATAATAATAATGTTGATGTTTGACAGGTGTGTCTGCTGTCTGGTATAATAATAATAATGATGATGTTTGACAGGTGTGTCTGCTGTCTGGTATAATAATAATGATCATGTTTGACAGGTGTGTCTGCTGTCTGGTATAATAATAATGATGATGTTTGACAGGTGTGTCTGCTGTCTGGTATAATAATAATGATGATGTTTGACAGGTGTGTCTGCTGTCTGGTATAATAATAATGATGATGTTTGACAGGTGTGTCTGCTGTCTGGTATAATAATAATGATGATGTTTGACAGGTGTGTCTGCTGTCTGGTATAATAATAATGATGATGTTTGACAGGTGTGTCTGCTGTCTGGTATAATAATAATGATGATGTTTGACAGGTGTGTCTGGTGTCTGGTATAATAATAATGATGATGTTTGACAGGTGTGTTTGCTGTCTGGTATGATGATGTTTAATAATAATGATGATGTTTGACAGTTGTGTCTGCTGTCTGGTATAATAATAATGATGATGTTTGACAGGTGTGTCTGGTGTCTGGTATAATAATAATGATGATGTTTGACCGGTGTGTCTTCTGTCTGCTATTATAATAATGATGATGTTTGACAGGTGTGTCTGCTGTCTGGTATAATAAATGATGATGAGGTGTGTCTGCTGTCTGGTATAATAATAAATTGATGTTTGACAGGTGTGTCTGCTGTCTGGTATAATAATAATGATGATGTTTGACAGGTGTGTCTGCTGTCTGGTATAATAATGATGATGATGTTTGACAGGTGTGTCTGCTGTCTGGTATAATAATAATGATGATGTTTGACAGGTGTGTCTGCTGTCTGGTATAATAATAATGATGATGTTTGACAGGTGTGTCTGCTGTCTGGTATAATAATAATGATGATGTTTGACAGGTGTGTCTGCTGTCTGGTATAATAATAATGATGATGTTTGACAGGTGTGTCTGCTGTCTGGTATAATAATAATGATGATGTTTGACAGGTGTGTCTGCTGTCTGGTATAATAATAATGATGATGTTTGACAGGTGTGTCTGCTGTCTGGTATAATAATAATGATGATGTTTGACAGGTGTGTCTGCTGTCTGGTATAATAATAATGATGATGTTTGACAGGTGTGTCTGCTGTCTGGTATAATAATGATGATGTTTGACAGGTGTGTCTGCTGTCTGGTATAATAATGATGATGTTTGACAGGTGTGTCTGCTGTCTGGTATAATAATGATGATGTTTGACAGGTGTGTCTGCTGTCTGGTATAATAATGATGATATGTTTAATAATAATGATGATGTTTGACAGGTGTGTCTGCTGTCTGGTATAATAATAATGATGATGAGTGACAGGTGTGTCTGCTGTCTGGTATAATAATAATGATGATGTTTGACAGGTGTGTCTGCTGTCTGGTATAATAATGATGATGATGTTTGACAGGTGTGTCTGCTGTCTGGTATAATAATGATGATGATGTTTGACAGGTGTGTCTGCTGTCTGGTATAATAATAATGATGATGTTTGACAGGTGTGTCTGCTGTCTGGTATAATAATGATGATATGTTTGACAATAATAATGATGATGTTTGACAGGTGTGTCTGCTGTCTGGTATAATAATAATGATGATGTTTGACAGGTGTGTCTGCTGTCTGGTATAATAATAATGATGATGTTTGACAGGTGTGTCTGCTGTCTGGTATAATAATAATGATGATGTTTGACAGGTGTGTCTGCTGTCTGGTATAATAATAATGATGATGTTTGACATGTGTGTCTGCTGTCTGGTATAATAATGATCATGATGTTTGACAGGTGTGTCTGCTGTCTGGTATAATAATGATGATGATGTTTGACAGGTGTGTCTGCTGTCTGGTATAATAATAATGATGACGTTTGACAGGTGTGTCTGCTGTCTGGTATAAGAGTAATAATGATGATGTTTGACAGGTGTGTCTGCTGTCTGGTATAATAATAATGATGATGTTTGACAGGTGTGTCTGCTGTCTGGTATAATAATAATGATGATGTTTGACAGGTGTGTCTGCTGTCTGGTATAATAATAATGATGATGTTTGACAGGTGTGTCTGCTGTCTGGTATAATAATAATGATGATGTTTGACAGGTGTGTCTTCTGTCTGGTATAATAATAATGATGATGTTTGACAGGTGTGTCTGCTGTCTGGTATAATAATAATGATGATGTTTGACAGGTGTGTCTGCTGTCTGGTATAATAATAATGAGGATGTTTGACAGGTGTGTCTGCTGTCTGGTATAATAATAATGATGATGTTTGACAGGTGTGTCTGCTGTCTGGTATAATAATAATGATGATGTTTGACAGGTGTGTCTGCTGTCTGGTATAATAATAATGATGATGTTTGACAGGTGTGTCTGCTGTCTGGTATAATAATAATGATGATGTTTGACAGGTGTGTCTGCTGTCTGGTATAATAATAATGATGATGTTTGACAGGTGTGTCTGCTGTCTGGTATAATAATAATGATGATGTTTGACAGGTGTGTCTGCTGTCTGGTATAATAATAATGATGATGTTTGACAGGTGTGTCTGCTGTCTGGTATAATAATAATGATGATGTTTGACAGGTGTGTCTGCTGTCTGGTATAATAATAATGATGATGTTTGACAGTTGTGTCTGCTCTCTGGTATAATAATAATGATGATGTTTGACAGGTGTGTCTGCTGTCTGGTATAATAATTATGATGATGTTTGACAGGTGTGTCTGCTGTCTGGTATAATAATAATGATGATGTTTGACAGGTGTGTCTGCTGTCTGGTATAATAATAATGATGATGTTTGACAGGTGTGTCTGCTGTCTGGTATAATAATAATGATGATGTTTGACAGGTGTGTCTGCTGTCTGGTATAATAATAATGATGATGTTTGACAGGTGTGTCTGCTGTCTGGTATAATAATAATGATGATGTTTGACAGGTGTGTCTGCTGTCTGGTATAATAATAATGATGATGTTTGACAGGTGTGTCTGCTGTCTGGTATAATAATGATGATGATGTTTGACAGGTGTGTCTGCTGTCTGGTATAATAATAATGATGATGTTTGACAGGTGTGTCTGCTGTCTGGTATAATAATAATGATAATGTTTGACAGGTGTGTCTGCTGTCTGGTATAATAATAATGATGATGTTTGACAGGTGTGTCTGCTGTCTGGTATAATAATAATGATGATGTTTGACAGGTGTGTCTGCTGTCTGGTATAATAATAATGATGATGTTTGACAGGTGTGTCTGCTGTCTGGTATAATAATAATGATGATGTTTGACAGGTGTGTCTGCTGTCTGGTATAATAATAATGATGATGTTTGACAGGTGTGTCTGTTGTCTGATATAATAATAATGATGATGTTTGACAGGTGTGTCTGCTGTCTGGTATAATAATAATGATGATGTTAGACAGGTGTCTCTGCTGTCTGGTATAATAATAATGATGATGTTTGATGATGATGTTTGACAGGTGTGTCTGGTGTCTGGTATAATAATAATGATGATGTTTGACAGGTGTGTCTGTTGTCTGGTATAATAATAATGATGATGTTTGACAGGTGTGTCTGCTGTCTGGTATAATAATAATGATGATGTTTGACAGGTGTGTCTGCTGTCTGGTATAATAATGATGATGATGTTTGACAGGTGTGTCTGCTGTCTGGTATAATAATAATGATGATGTTTGACAGGTGTGTCTGCTGTCTGGTATAATAATGATGATGATGTTTGACAGGTGTGTCTGCTGTCTGGTATAATAATAATGATGATGTTTGACAGGTGTGTCTGCTGTCTGGTATAATAATAATGATGATGTTTGACAGGTGTGTCTGCTGTCTGGTATAATAATAATGATGATGTTTGACACGTGTGTCTGCTGTCTGGTATAATAATAATGATGATGTTTGACAGGTGTGTCTGCTGTCTGGTATAATAATAATGATGATGTTTGACAGGTGTGTCTGCTGTTTGGTATAATAATAATGATCATGTTTGACAGGTGTGTCTGCTGTCTGGTATAATAATAATGATGATGTTTGACAGGTGTGTCTGCTGTCTGGTATAATAATAATGATGATGTTTGACAGGTGTGTCTGCTGTCTGGTATAATAATAATGATGATGTTTGACAGGTGTGTCTGCTGTCTGGTATAATAATAATGATGATGTTTGACAGGTGTGTCTGCTGTCTGGTATAATAATAATAATGATGATTTGACAGGTGTGTCTGCTGTCTGGTATAATAATAATGATGATGTTTGACAGGTGTGTCTGTTGTCTGGTATAATAATAATGATGATGTTTGACAGGTGTGTCTGCTGTCTGGTATAATAATAATGATGATGTTTGACAGGTGTGTCTGCTGTCTGGTATAATAATAATGATGATGTTTTACAGGTGTGTCTGCTGTCTGGTATAATAATAATGATGATGTTTGACAGGTGTGTCTGCTGTCTGGTATAATAATAATGATGATGTTTGACAGGTGTGTCTGCTGTCTGGTATAATAATAATGATGATGTTTGACAGGTGTGTCTGCTGTCTGGTATAATAATAATGATGATGTTTGACAGGTGTGTCTGCTGTCTGGTATAATAATAATGATGATGTTTGACAGGTGTGTCTGCTGTCTGGTATAATAATAATGATGATGTTTGACAGGTGTGTCTGCTGTCTGGTATAATAATTATGATGATGTTTGACAGGTGTGTCTGCTGTCTGGTATAATAATAATGATGATGTTTGACAGGTGTGTCTGCTGTCTGGTATAATAATAATGATGATGTTTGACAGGTGTGTCTGCTGTCTGGTATAATAATGATGATGATGTTTGACAGGTGTGTCTGCTGTCTGGTATAATAATAATGATGATGTTTGACAGGTGTGTCTGCTGTCTGGTATAATAATAATGATGATGTTTGACAGGTGTGTCTGCTGTCTGGTATAATAATAATGATGATGTTTGACAGGTGTGTCTGCTGTCTGGTATAATAATAATGATGATGTTTGACAGGTGTGTCTGCTGTCTGGTATGTTAATAATGATGATGTTTGACAGGTGTGTCTGCTGTCTGGTATGTTAATAATGATGATGTTTGTCAGGTGTGTCTGCTGTCTGGTATGACAATAATGACGATCTTTGACAGGTGTGTCTGCTGTCTGGTATGATAATAATGACGATGTTTGACAGGTGTGTCTGCTGTCTGGTATGATGATAATGACGATGTTTTACTGGTGTGTCTGCTGACTGGTATAATAATGATGATGTTTGACAGGTGTGTCTGCTGTCTGGTATGATAATAATGATGATGTTTGACAGGTGTGTCTGCTGTCTGGTATAATAATGATGATGATGTTTGACAGGTGTGTCTGCTGTCTGGTATAATAATAATGATGATGTTTGACAGGTGTGTCTGCTGTCTGGTATAATAATAATGATGATGTTTGACAGGTGTGTCTGCTGTCTGGTATAATAATAATGATGATGTTTGACAGGTGTGTCTGCTGTCTGGTATAATAATAATGATAATGTTTGACAGGTGTGTCTACTGTCTGGTATAATAATAATGATGACGTTTGACAGGTGTGTCTGCTGTCTGGTATAATAGTAATAATGATGATGTTTGACAGGTGTGTCTGCTGTCTGGTATAATAATAATAATGATGATGTTTGACAGGTGTGTCTGCTGTCTGGTATAATAGTAATAATGATGATGTTTGACAGGTGTGTCTGCTGTCTGGTATAATAATAATGATGATGTTTGACAGGTGTGTCTGCTGTCTGGTATGTTAATAATGATGATGTTTGACAGGTGTGTCTGCTGTCTGGTATAATAATAATGATGATGTTTGACAGGTGTGTCTGCTGTCTGGTATAATAATAATGATGATGTTTGACAGGTGTGTCTGCTGTCTGGTATAATAATAATGATGATGTTTGACAGGTGTGTCTGCTGTCTGGTATAATAATGATGATGATGTTTGACAGGTGTGTCTGCTGTCTGGTATAATAATAATGATGATGTTTGACAGGTGTGTCTGCTGTCTGGTATAATAATGATGATGATGTTTGACAGGTGTGTCTGCTGTCTGGTATAATAATAATGATGATGTTTGACAGGTGTGTCTGCTGTCTGGTATAATAATAATGATGATGTTTGACAGGTGTGTCTGCTGTCTGGTATAATAATAATGATGATGTTTGACAGGTGTGTCTGCTGTCTGGTATAATAATAATGATGATGTTTGACAGGTGTGTCTGCTGTCTGGTATAATAATAATGATGATGTTTGACAGGTGTGTCTGCTGTCTGGTATAATAATAATGATGATGTTTGACAGGTGTGTCTGCTGTCTGGTATAATAATAATGATGATGTTTGACAGGTGTCTCTGCTGTCTGGTATAATAATAATGATGATGTTTGACAGGTGTGTCTGCTGTCTGGTATAATAATAATGATGATGTTTGACAGGTGTGTCTGCTGTCTGGTATAATAATAATGATGATGTTTGACAGGTGTGTCTGCTGTCTGGTATAATAATAATGATGATGTTTGACAGGTGTGTCTGCTGTCTGGTATAATAATAATGATGATGTTTGACAGGTGTGTCTGCTGTCTGGTATAATAATAATGATGATGTTTGACATGTGTGTCTGCTGTCTGGTATAATAATGATGATGATGTTTGACAGGTGTGTCTGCTGTCTGGTATAATAATGATGATGATGTTTGACAGGTGTGTCTGCTGTCTGGTATAATAATAATGATGATGTTTGACAGGTGTGTCTGCTGTCTGGTATAATAATAATGATGATGTTTGACAGGTGTGTCTGCTGTCTGGTATAATAATGATGATGATGTTTGACAGGTGTGTCTGCTGTCTGGTATAATAATAATGATGATGTTTGACAGGTGTGTCTGCTGTCTGGTATAATAATGATGATGATGTTTGACAGGTGTGTCTGCTGTCTGGTATAATAATAATGATGATGTTTGACAGGTGTGTCTGTTGTCTGATATAATAATAATGATGATGTTTGACAGGTGTGTCTGCTGTCTGGTATAATAATAATGATGATGTTTGACAGGTGTGTCTGGTGTCTGGTATAATAATAATGATGATGTTTGACAGGTGTGTCTGCTGTCTGGATGATGTTTGACAGGTGTGTCTGCTGTCTGCTATAATAATAATGATGATGTTTGACAGGTGTGTCTGCTGTCTGGTATAATAATAATGATGATGTTTGACAGGTGTGTCTGCTGTCTGGTATAATAATGATGATGATGTTTGACAGGTGTGTCTGCTGTCTGGTATAATAATAATGATGATGTTTGACAGGTGTGTCTGCTGTCTGGTATAATAATAATGATGATGTTTGACAGGTGTGTCTGCTGTCTGGTATAATAATAATGATGATGTTTGACAGGTGTGTCTGCTGTCTGGTATAATAATAATGATGATGTTTGACAGGTGTGTCTGCTGTCTGGTATAATAATAATGATGATGTTTGACAGGTGTGTCTGCTGTCTGGTATAATAATAATGATGATGTTTGACAGGTGTGTCTGCTGTCTGGTATAATAATAATGATGATGTTTGACAGGTGTGTCTGCTGTCTGGTATAATAATAATGATGATGTTTGACAGGTGTGTCTGCTGTCTGGTATAATAATAATGATGATGTTTGACAGGTGTGTCTGCTGTCTGGTATAATAATAATGATGATGTTTGACAGGTGTGTCTGCTGTCTGGTATAATAATAATGATGATGTTTGACAGGTGTGTCTGCTGTCTGGTATAATAATAATGATGATGTTTGACAGGTGTGTCTGCTGTCTGGTATAATAATAATGATGATGTTTGACAGGTGTGTCTGCTGTCTGGTATAATAATAATGATGATGTTTGACAGGTGTGTCTGCTGTCTGGTATAATAATAATGATGATGTTTGACAGGTGTGTCTGCTGTCTGGTATAATAATGATGATGATGTTTGACAGGTGTGTCTGCTGTCTGGTATAATAATAATGATGATGTTTGACAGGTGTGTCTGCTGTCTGGTATAATAATGATGATGATGTTTGACAGGTGTGTCTGCTGTCTGGTATGGTGTGTCTGCTGTCTGGTATATAATAATAATGATGATGTTTGACAGGTGTGTCTGCT
>NW_027200613.1:0-18864 GCF_038502225.1 Cherax quadricarinatus
TTTAGTCTTTATAATGTGCAAGAAAGGTATAGAATACCGACAAGATGAAAGTTAAGACACATGTTTCGCCATCCAGTGGCTTTATCAATACAGATTCTCTTTTGATAAAGCCACTGGATGGCGAAACGTCAACAATAAAGATAACCAGATGTTGCACATGTGTCTTAACTTTCAGTGTTTATAACATATAAATTAATTCTTAAGGTTTACTTAGTGATCATTTTAATTCTTAAGATTTTCACAGAAAAGTGATAATTTTGGGAAATACATGACCACTGACGGGGCTTGATGTGTACAAGCTTGTCATTCTTCAAGACGTTTGTTGGTCAGCGTTAAGCTGAGAACAAAAGTAAGGCAAGAACAGAGGTAAGCCAAGAAAATACTTTTTATCTCTTTATTTCTTTAACTGATAGATAAAACACATGAAAAAAATACGGGGCAATAAAAATGAGCAATAAAACACAGATTTATAATTTTACTCATTTTATTTTCCTAGACACAGCAAAGGAAAATTTATGAGATGGACACACATCAGGTTACTCTCATGGCTCATCCTGGGTTAATTGTCAGTCAAAAAACTCACATTTAATATATTTTTGAATGAGATGGTCTTAAGTCAGTCAGTGAAATTAATCTTATTTCTTTTTCTTAAGTTATTAAAAGAGATTGAAGAAAAAGAAGAAATAAATAGAAGGGTAATCTTCAGAAATCTTATCATATAATTTTGTAATTAATAATAATATATTTACTACGTGTACAAGGTATACAGACATAGCTGACATCAATGACATACTACTATACAGAAAGCCGCTTGTTATGCAGAGCATTTCGGGAAAATTAGGTCAGTTTTGTTCCAGGATGCGACGCACACCAGTCAACTAACACCCAGGTACCTATTTGAAACTCATAGGTGAGCAGGGACAGGGACGGCAGGTGTCTTATGGAAACATGTCCCTAATGTTTTCCAGCCGTACCGGAGGAGATTCGAACTCCGGACCTCAGTTTGTGAGCTGAGTGCGTTAGCGATGGAGCTAGCAAAACAAAAGGAAAGGTGTAAAATGACAAAAATTGACTGTCTTAGATTATTCTCAATCTACATTCCTGCATTAACACACGACCCTTCTCCCATGTAAATAAGCTTGAAAGTGCTAGTCTTAGAGCTGAGAAGGTTGACATGATAAAACAAAACACTGAGAAGGTTGACATGATAAAACAAAACACTGAGAAGGTTGACATGATAAAACAAAACACTGAGAAGGTTGACATGATAAAACAAAACACTGAGAAGGTTGACTTGATAAAACAAAACATTGAGAATGTAGACACGATAAAACAAAAAAATTGAGAAGGTAGACACGACAAAACAAAACACTGAGAAGGTAGACACGATAAATCAAAACACTACAAGATCCTTGTATGTCGTATAAACACTTGAAAGGTAGCAAAGGTTGAGTTAATTCTTGGTTTACACTCCGACATTCTGCACATGCATCACTCTTTTCCTATGAAAGTAATAGAATTATGCCAATAAAAAGTACGAACTACAGTTTGTCTTGATAAGATAGTATTATACAGAAAATATGTGACAAAGGTTGGTTTTCTTGAACTACTCTCACTATTTTATTTACGTTTATATATCGGCCAATGAATTGATCTTATTTCTTAATGTTATAAGAAATAAACTAAGAAGAGAATTAATCTTATGCTAAATGAAAGCTAAGTCTTAGCTTCAGTTACAGTTATATTTTATTTACTGAACAAAGGCAAGCTAAGAAAAGATGGTAAATAAGGAAAAGACGTAATCTCATGGGAAGACCTACAAATGTAATAGTTAAAAGATAATAATTCATATTAAAAGACAGGTACACACGCGGTAAAATGAGAAAGATTGACTTTTTTGCCCTAACCTCAGTTAATAATTCTACATTCTATGAATAGAAGATATTCTATTCATGTGATTCTTTGTACATCCTCCTCAAACACATCAAATTTTAAGATTAACCTCCTTTCATGTTTAAAATCTCTAAGTCCACATTCACACAAGTCACACTCACATTATGGCCTCTGTCTCTACCACCCATTAGTGTGTTGACCATAAACCATGTTTTCCCTAAAAATATGTCACCAGTGTCTCTGTTCTAGCTCTCTCTTGCTCTCAGTGCTTCGCAGCAAACTTAATTCATGAGGTAACTTCTGAAGTTACCTGATAAGTATTTCCACAGTTAATATTTTTGAAACATGTATAAGACTTTGTTTACTCGAAATAAAGTTTAAAACTATGTGTTTCATTAATTAGATATTAAATAAATTATACTTGAAATATTTCACCTAATACAAGAACGTTAAAAAACATAAAAATAATGTCCAGATCTATCATTCATAACATGAAGTGAATTTTCCAGAAAAATGTTTGTCAAAGATACTTTACTGTCAATACATCAAGGTAATCACTCGGATGAGTCAAGATGCTCCACGTCTCTTGGTGGAAGACCATTAAGTTAATTTAATACTTATCATAAATAAGTTTCTTGGTAAACAAGGTAAGTCCACTCTTGGTGGAAGCATATAATATTTTCCATATGCCTCTGCATCACCTTAAGTTTACTGGATATATCAAAAAGAAGGAATGTAATAAGAGTTCACTGCTCTGTAATTAATTTTATTACTTAAAATTCATTAAGTGTATTTATTAAATCTTCATGGAAAATCTCTAAAAATCCATTGTAGTGCATTGCTCGAAACTTTCTGATATTTTATTATTAAAGCAAAGATATTTTCACAGAAGAACCCGTCAAATTCAGCAAGTAGATACCATATGTTATTACACCTTCCCTTTGAGATAACTTCCTCTAAAAAGCGTCTCTGTATCTCTTATGGGAAATATTTATAAAGTCCTTTTATTTCATACACAAACATTTTCACCTCTCAAAGCAGAAATTCATCTTATTAAACTCATATAATGCGATCTTAGCGAGTGTGATAAATTTTAAGGATTTTCTCACGTAATATTAGTTGAAAAAAGACTAAGAGTTACCACTAGACACTTGAGTGCACGAGTCTCTCTAGCCCAGTCTTAATTCTTAATTCTTAACCATTCATCACTAGAGACTTAAATGCTTCAGTAAAAGTAGTGACTAAGACGTTTCATTAACAAGTCACAATGAAACGAGGAGGGAAGGAAGCTAGAATATAAACAAAAGGAGGTAGGGAAATGGAGTTGTAGAACAAGGGAAGGGAGTAGTAGCCATGATAGTATTAGTAGTAGTAATACTAGTAGGTGCAGAAGTGCAGCGGTGGTACACAAGTTGAAATAAGAAGTAGCCGTAAAGATAATAGTAGTGTAAAAGTATGGAACAAAATAATGGCAAATAGAGTAGTATTAGTGAGAAAAGCGTCCACTGTTACACTCTCTGCCATTGTTTTTCCCTATTTTCCATTACTGTTACTTCTACTGATTTCTTTTTTTCCTACCTCTATACTATTACTTCCACCACTGTTACTACTACAACTATTACTACCATGACTAATGCTACTACTACTACTTCCTCCTTCCATTCTACTATCGTTTTCTCGTTCATTTCGTTTATATTCTAGCTTCCTTCTTTCCTCGTTTCACTGTAAGTGGTCAATGCTCCACATTGTGCCAAAACGTCTTCACAAGTTTCAGTCTCCTAAGTATTGGTTATTCGTGAATTGTTCCAGCTTTAGTCTTGTGAATTTTTAATTCATTATTCCTAATGTGACTTCATCCATCTTATTTTAATGTGCAACTTAGATAAATTTGGCTTATCTCAAATAGGATCATTTTAACAATCCTTTTAGTTGACTTTTCCTAAGTTCTTTTGTTATACCAATAATGTAATAAGTAGGTAGAATTACCGACAATATGTGTATGAATAAACACTTTATCAGTTTGTCCTTGGCTTAATTTATCTTTGGCATTGATATCCAAATTCACTGACTATTAGTTCCACCATGCAATCAGACCACTGCTGATTGTATGGTGGAACTAATATATTGTACATGATATCGATAATACCACTGTTTCGCTATTTCTTTTGTATTGCCATCCATATCTTATGTCAGTCTCCATCAATATCTTCTGTCTGCATCCATCAATATCTTCTGTCTGCATCCATCAATATCTTCTGTCTGCATCCATCAATATCTTCTGTCTGCTTCTATCAATATCTTCTGTCTGCATCCATCAATATTTTCTGTCTGCTTCCATTAACATCTTCTGTCTGCATCCATCAATATCTTCTGTCTGCTTCCATCAATATCTTCTGTGTGCATCCATCAATATTTTCTGTCTGCTTCCATCAACATCTTCTGTCTGCTTCCATCAACATCTTCTGTCTGCATCCATCAATATTTTCTGTCTGCATCCATCAATATCTTCTGTCTGCTTCCATCAATATCTTCTGTCTGCATCCATCAATATTTTCTGTCTGCATCGATTAATATCTTCTCCCTGTATCCATCAATATCTTGTCTGCATCGATTAATATCTTCTGCCTGCATCCAGCTCAACAACCTCTCATAAGTTCTCCCCTCCCCAGTCTCACTATCAAAACCATAAACTCTAAAAATGTCTCCTGTGGAAGATGTCTTATTCTTCTACACACATCCATGTTTTCACTCACTATTTAGAACCCTGTAATTATACCCTGATCTCTCATACTTCTCTTATTTTTGAGAGGCCAGCCCTTCACCTCCATTAATAATTTCTTACACTCATTTCGTGATACAATAATAAATAATACATATTTCATCCAACACTTCATTCAATTACGGAATAACTTCTATAAAAACTATTTTAAAAACATTGACTGTTAAATACACACAAGCTTCATACTAAACACTAAACATCTAATTATTTTCAGTCTCGCACACTAACAATTTTAGGAACACCCTTTCATTAGCAACATTCCAACAGCTAAGTAACATTTCATTCTAACATGAACATACAAACACGTTCCCCCCATCACATTTATATTCAAACCTAACAGATAAATATTCTCTCTTTACATATCCATTCTAACCTGAATTCTCCAACACTTTTACCCATCACATTCTCATTCATTCCTGAATGGTCAAACACATTCACTCTGCACATCTCCATACTCTGACCTGAACGAACAAACACATTCACCTAGACACATTCTCAATCTTACCTGAAAGGAAAAACATTCGCTCATTACGTACTCATTCTGTCCTGATCGCTGAGCCACATTCGTCCAACACATTCTCACTTAAGACTGTGCAGGTGAATATTCACTCATTAAATACTTGTTCTGACTTGAATGCTCAGGTACATTTTCCCATCAAATCTCCATTCAGAAGTGAACGCATGCTTTAAAATACTCGTATTCTCTTTCAGGTATGAACGACATGCAAATCACTTCATTAAAATTATAAGCTATTTACATACACTCAATAATTTACTCAAGAGATTTCCTAGGGTGACTAAATTTTTAAACTGTTTAAAGTATGGGATCCTAAAAAGAAAATACACACTTCATTGAAGATCACAAAAGGAAACATTTGGGGTTTCCAAAACGAAACAAGTTTCACTGGGGATCACCAAGTTAAACACGTTTAATTTAGGGATCCTGAAATGAAACAGGAAGTGTTTCATTCCAAGTTTCAATTCGGATCACATATTATCTTCATCAAACACTGTGTGTCCACTGGATATTTCTCTCAAACACATTGAATTAAAAACAATATTTTCTTAAGACTCTTTGATCATGATGACGTTTTCTAAGTAACTCGTATCACTGAGTATTCGACCATTAAACAAAACAATTTTCAATTACACTGGTGATTTTTTTATCTTAGTCCCCGTGAGAAATGTGGATAAAGTTATTTCAGCAATATTTAACATCCCTCCAATGTCTCATCAGCTAACCTAACCTAATTTCCAATAGCTTCTCTATGGAACATAGATGCTACCCATATGTCAGATAAAAATTTCTTAAGTTCCCATGAAGTATTCTATGAACAAGATGAATAAACAGAATTTACTTAAGTTTCAATAAAATAATTGAAACAGAAATTTCTTGGCATCAATGAGACACACCATTCAAAACACAGAGTGTTACAAGTGTTTGTCTATAACAACGAGGAAAGTTTAACATTAAACTGAAGGTAACTGCATGTCCAACGTTGACAGTGACTCTCCTTTCATTCGATATTTGTAGGTAAATAATCCAGTAATTTTAAGGTGATGTAGAGATATATGGAAAAATAGTATTTTCTTCTACCAAGGGTCGAGCTACATTGTTTATCATGGAATTTATGTGTCAGGAGTTTTAAATTACTTTTATGTTGATAAATTAGACACAAGTGCAACTCTTGGGTATCTTTATTGAGGAAACGTTTCGCCACACAGTGGCTTCATCAGTCCATACAAAGGAGAATCTTGAAGAACAGGAGGAGAATGAGGTAATCAGTCCCTCAACCTTGAGTTGATGTGGTCAGTCCATCAATCTTGAATAGAATACCCGATTGATGGACTGACCACATCAACTCAAGGTTGAGGGACTGATTACCTCATTCTCCTCCTGTTCTTCAAGATTCTCCTTTGTATGAACTGATGAAGCCACTGTGTGGCGAAACGTTTCCTCAATAAAGATACCCAAGAGTTGCACATGTGTCTAATTTGTCAACATGTCGGTTCTCTGAGCCATTCATCTGCAAATACTTTTATGTTCTTTCAGAGAGGGAGTTGAATATCTTCATTTTGACTCATCAATAGATGCCTTGATCAATACATAAGAGTCATTATGTTGGTGTTTCCCTGATAATATATCTGACATATTTTTCAGAAAGGAACATCTCATATTATGAATGATCTGGACATTTTTTTCCATGATTAGATGTAACCTTTCAGGTGTTATTAAACAATTATCTTAAAAATCAATTGCTTTAATTGTAAACCAAATATTAATTGTTGATATCTTTCAGGTATTTACTCAAACTGAAAATAGTTAAGTTCTGAGCCAAGTCTTATGCATGTTGGGAAAGATTAATCGTGATAATGTTTAGCAGGTAACTTAGTCACCAGAAGGGAACACAACATGAATTAAGTTTGCTGTGAAGCAGTGAGAAAGAAAGAGAAAGAGCTAGAAGAGAGCCTGAGAGAACAGACTTAGGTGAACGTGGATTTCCAGATCTTAAATATAAGAACAGATTAATCTTCAATTTGGTATATTTAAGAAGGATGTACCTTTAAGTCTCTCTTGACTTAACTCTCATAGTATCTTTTTTTTTAAGGCTTAAGACCGTCTTTGTCTTCGTCTTATATTATCACTCTCAAGGATACTTCCACGGGGACTAGTGTGTGTAACGGATATAGAATGTAGGATTATTAAATGAGGTTAACCTAGGAAAGTCAATCTTCATCATTTTACAGCTTGTATACCCGTGTTCTGATATGTATTATTATTATTATTATTATTATTATTATTATTATTATTAATTATTATTATAAAATGGTTTAGAAAACCGACATGTTGTTGAATAAGACACTTGTGCAATACTTGAGTGTCTTCACTGTGGAAACGTTTCATCAGCCACTGGTTGGCGAAACGTTTCCACAAGTGTCTTATTTATGTATTATCTTCTAACCATTAATATAGTGGTTCTTTCCATGTGATTACGTCTTTTTCTTATTCATTTTTCTTTACCTCTGTTTAGTACAAAAACATCATTAACTCTTATATGATTAATTCGGTTGTTTTTATACCTCGTTTAACAATAAAAAATGAGATAAATTCTATTCATTAGCTAACAAACGAACGATCTACTGAAATTGTGAGAACTATCTAGGAAAACTAACCCTTGTCGTGTTTTATCTAACTAACATTAACTTGTAAAGATTGAAATTAGGGTTTATGCTTCTTTTTTTTTGCCACAAGTCTGCTACTTTCATAAGAATAGTGTGATAATATATGTAGAATGTTAAAATATTAACCGAACCTTTGCTACCTTTGTAATGTTTCTGCAATGTAAATGGATATGATTGTGCTTTATTTCATGGTGTCTACCTCCTTAGTTTACCTCTGAGACTAATTTGCTTTATTTCATGGTGTCTACCTCCTTGGTTTACCTCTGAGACTAATTTGCTTTATTTCATGGTGTCTACCTCCTTAGTTTACCTCTGGGACTAATTTGCTTTATTTCATGGTGTCTACCTCCTTAGTTTACCTCTGAGACTAATTTGCTTTATTTCATGGTGTCTACCTCCTTAGTTTACCTCTGGGACTAATTTGCTTTATTTCATGGTGTCTACCTCCTTAGTTTACCTCTGAGACTAATTTGCTTTATTTCATGGTGTCTACCTCCTTAGTTTACCTCTGAGACTAATTTGCTCTTGGTTTACCGGGTTCAAGCTGATTTCCAAGGAGAATAGAGTGTAATAAGGGTATTTTAAGTGAAGATACCCAAAGACAGTCATTCGTTATCATTTTACTTCGGGTATACCTGTGTTTTGCTGTGTGTTTTATAACGAATGAAATTGTGGTTCTTACATAATTTTCTAGCTTAAGATTTTTTTTTTTTTTGGGGGGGGGGGGAACTAAAAATTCTTTATTTTTCATTCTATACTTAAGAATGTAAAATTAACTCTCTCTTCATTGCTTACCTTCTTCTACTCGACTTAAGACTTCAAGATTACATCTCTTTACAGTACTTCCCTTCTTTTTCTTGCCTTACCTCATTTTAAGAATAAGAAATAAGATTACTTCTATTCATTGACAGACTTAAGACTTTTCTCTTTCAAAAGTATATAGAACGTGTGATTATTAACTAAGAATTAACCTAAGACAAGCCAAGAAAGTTAACCTCGTCCCGTGTATTCACTTTATAAATATACCATTGGAGTGTTTTTGAAAGCAAAATGTGTAAAATAACAACATTACCTTTTATTGCAAATATGTTATTACCACGTATTTTACCAAGTGAAAGGATTAAAGTGCAAAATAAAATCAACTTTCTTGACTTACCTCTGTTCCTGGCGTAACACTGACTAATAAAGGTCCTGAAGAATGCCGAGGGTGTAGATATCTAGCCCCTTAAGTGGTCATGTACTTTCTTTATTTGCTGCTTTTTCTGTGAAAGTCTTACGACTATGAAAACCTTTAGAATAAATATTAAATCTCTTCATATATCATGAAGACGAATATATGTAATTGATGATTATGGACCAGAGGGAATAAACCAGTCAGATTATATCCACTTAATGTAATAAAAAGAAAAAGACTTCACTGTAAAAATCCTTGAAAGAAAATGTCTGGGGCGCCCCCTGCAGTGTAGAGAATATGTCTGGGGCGCCCCCTGCAATGTAGAGAATATGTCTGGGGCGCCCCCTGCAGTGTAGAGAATATGTCTGGGGCGCCCCCTGCAGTGTAGAGAATATGTCTGGGGCGCCCCCTGCAGTGTAGAGAATACACCACACAGGGTAATCTTGGTGTGTGGGGTGGGTGTGGAGTTGGTGGGTGTGTAGTGGGTGGTGGGTGGGTAAATTGTTTGGGCAGGAAGAGCGTGAGTTTGTGAGGGTGGGTGGTGGTAGTGGGATGAATGTAGGTGGTAGATGTTCTTGATTCGAAAAATTAGAGCTACCCTGTGGGTGACGGAGTGGGTTTTGGGTTGGGTAAGGGCTCGTGTTGTGGGGGGAGGGTAAGTGGTAAGCGATCTGGATTCGAGGAATTGGAGCGGGGATGGTGAGTGTATGGGTTAGGGCGGTTGGTGTTGAGTACAGGAAGGTGGTAGGTGATCTTGACGAGAGGAATAGGAGAGGAGATGATGGTGGGTGGGGTTTGGGCGAAGGGTGTAACAGATGGTTAAATAGGGTGGGAGCATTGGTGATCTGGATTCGTGGAAATGGTGTGGGGTGCTGAGTATGGTTGGTGGGTGAGGGTGGAGGTTGTGGTGGTGGTATTGGAGAGTTGAGGAGTGTTTGGGTGTCCTCTGACTTCCTGTCCGAGCTAGCTTCTCTGTGGCCTGGTTGGGGGTTGTTGGGGGTGTGGGTGTCCGAAAAAGGTAGTCGTTCTGTCGCCTAACGAAAAGGTAGTCACTCTGACTGGTCCCCTACAACTTCAACTCCCTCTACACTCAAGCAAAATAACTTAAAGCCAGCCATACTTTGCCCCCTAACATCCCTTACCAAGACTCACGAAATCGTAATGACACGATTCCAAACAAACCATACAACGGGTGGGGTTTGATCCCTCGGTCAGAGAGTCTCAAAACTCCAGACCGTCGAGTTAGCCACTGGACCAACTAGCTGGAGATTCGTCTGTAAAAACTTGCATTTGTGGTCACAGTGGTGCCTATGCTGACCTTCCTATGGTGTAGAAATATACCTAGTTGGACGAATCTTATTGTGGCTAGCTGGTCTAGTGGCTAACGCGACGGTCTGGAGTTTTGAGACTCTCTGATCACGAGATCAAACCCCACCCGTGGTATGGTTTATTCCTTACCAACACTCATCATTCTGAGTTCTTCCAATGCAGGAACTTCCAACCACCAGCCGTCATATCAACGCCCAGTTCTTACTTCCTTTTTCTCCCCACGATGGCAACAGACATCGTCACTTGTCCTACTCAAATAACACCACCTTGTCCACCCTCTCCTAACCCACCTCCCCCTACCCATGAGTAAGGACAAGGAAACTTGGAAATCCAAAACCTAAATGCAGTAAGAGAAAGTAAGATCAATATAATCATATGGAATATCATTGTTAACATGACTGATAAATGGAATGAGCGAATAACAGAAGAATAACAAACAATTCCTCAAAAAAAATCACAAAGACAAAATGCACAGATAAAACAGATGCAATTTCCCAATTGTTTATCAGCTGGGAAAGAACAGAGGAAGCAGAATAGGGAGAGAAATAGTACTGCTAATCCAAAACAAGTGGCAATTAAAGGAGATGCAAGGAATAACCAGAGAGGAGCTACATATGTTCGTGTATGGCACCCTCATTACTTACTCAAGATGGAGATAGCAGTGATGCCCAACCCACCACTAAACTGTATGAAACCGAGGCAGGAAAATGATGACAACAAAACAATAGTGAATACCATAGCAGAAGCTGCTAGAGGAACAATAGGTAATGCAAAGGTAAGGAGGATCAAGGGGAGACTGCAGACACCTTGATCCGGAAACGAGGAGGGTAAAGATGATGGATTTAGAGATGGAAAACAAAACATGATAATATGTCACGGACACAACCAGAGAAAGAGAGATGAACCAGCAAGGTTGAACCTATTATTCACCTTAAGCAATTCTAATATAGAGGAAGTAAAATATCTGATGCCCCTCGGTGCTAACGATAAGAAAGTATTCACCTTTGAATGCCTTCTGAAAATAAACAGAGGGAACGATAGCACAAGAAGGAAGGGGGACTAAACTTCAAAAGAGGAAATAACACAGGTTATAGACAATTCCTGAATGAAGTGGAGCTTGAATGGAAAATGGATGGAAAGACAATGTATAAAATGATAATGTATATTACTAGAAAGTACCTGGAGGAAGAGGAGAAACACATAATAGAAAACTGAAAGTGAGCCCGTGGATTACCCAAAGGTTTAGATAGGCAATAACTAATAAGGCAAAACTACTGAAAATATGTAGGGAGCAAATAACGGGAAAAAAGTAGCCAAAAATGAGCACTCACGGGTAAGAACAGAGGGCCAACAACATTTTGAGAATGACACAGCATCGAAAGCCTGAGTCGTACTAGAGGATCTGAACAAAAGATATAAGTAGGTGTTCATGGAGAAAAATGGAATCTTACCTGAAATTCAGGAAGAGAGTACATGAAGAGGGACCGTGATGGTAATGCTGGTGCAGTAGTAAGGATGAATGGGAGGGTGTTGGCACCTGGAGAAGAAGCTGATATCCTTGGGGTGAAATTTGACTCCAAACTAACCATGAAGAACCATGTTGTAAATCTTGCAAACAAGGTAGCCAGGAAGCTTACAGCACTTCGTCGTATCTCGCATCTGCTTGACAGTAGGGGTTGCAAGATTCTGTACGAGGCACAAGTACACTCACACCTTGAGTATGCTCCACTTTTTTGGTTTGCCTGCCCCCCCTCTCATCTGAGACTGCTTGACAGAGTAGAGAACAGAGCAAAGCGTCTCATATCTCGCCTGGACCCATCCTGGATAGATTTGTCATTTCAGCAGAGCCTTCAACACAGGAGGGATGTGGATGGCCTTACTGTTATGTACAAGGCCATTATTGTCAAAGTACCACACTTGGATCCACTTCGAGGACAGCGTGAAACAAGCTTTTATGCCACAAGACGGGCAGAAAGTAGCTTCACTCTGGATGTACCCTTCTCCAGAACATCACTCCCTCTGAGATCATATATACCCAGGTTGACTCGAGTATGGAACACATTCGTACAGCATAATGATGTCAACGAGATAAAGTCAGCTGATCAAATGAAAATGCTGGCACACAGATGGCTCCAACTTCATCCTGTTCCATACTTGTATGTCTCATAACAATAAAAATGCTTTCAAATGAGCTGGTGTAGGTAACAGCTCTTAGCTTGCCAATAAAGCTAGGGATCTTTAACCTAACCTTGTCAAACCCTGTGTAAAAAAAAAAAAAAGCAATACACACGACAAAAGAAGAGGTGATTAAAATATTGGGTGAGCTAGATTCCTCGACAACAATGGGAGGGAAATGAAAAACACTGTGTGGCCTACTAGCAGACAGCAGACAGTCACATTTGTGGAAAAGAACAGACAGATACCCTTAACCTACAGGTCAGTGTCACTTACATGGTAAATATGTAGTGTTTTTGGAGAGGATAATCAGGAGAAGAGTGGTGGAACACCTGGAAAGGAACAGGGTCATACAAAACTTACCTTCACAGTTTTAGGCAGGGTAAATCTTGTTTCATAAACTTGCTTGAATTCTATGACCAAATAATAGAAGTAAGGTAAGAGAGAAAGGGATGGGTGATGTGCATATTTTTGTACAGATAGTTGACTTTTGACAAAGTACTACGCAAGAGTCTGATAAAAAAAAAGCTAGAGGAGCAGACAGCAATGGCAAGGAGGGCACTGTGATAGATCAAGGAATGCCATACAGGAAGAAACCAGAGTGAGTGTCCAGGAAGAGATGTCAAAATGGGCAAATGTAACAAGCGGGGGTATCACATGGATCAGTACTGGGACCATAACTATTTCTGGTGTTTTGTACGTTAACGAAATGACTGAAGAAATAGTGTATGATGTATTGCTTTTTGCAGGTATTGTGAAACTAATAATACAAGCAGAAGAGAATAAGGAAAGCCTACATATGAACATTGATATGCTTCAGGATAGGCTGCAAACATCACTCATATAAAAGGAGCATATCTCCTGAGGCGCACATCAGTCGAATAACTACTGCAGAAAATGCACTCATTCACAAAGCTATATACGACATATGGAGTATGTAGCACGAGTATGAAACCTACAGCTGATCGCACGCCATAAATCAGTCCTTCCTTTTTGAGCTTAAAGTTCCTTAAGTCACAACCTCTCATCACAGACCAATCGCTCTTACCAGTAATATTTGTAAGTTGCTGGAACACTTAATTAACAAACATTTTGTGTGATACATAAAAACTAGAAATTCTCTTTCCGCTCATCAATTTCGTTTGAGAAAAGGTACTTAATAATGATAAGACAAGGAAGAAAATGAAAATTCATTAACTAAAAAATGGTCTGAAACAAGGCAAGTCACAGAACTAAGAGGTATGAGCTATTAGAAGAGACTAAAGGAGCTAAACCTGGTAATAATGTACAACAGAAAGAGAGTAGACAGAGAGGACAGGGACATGTTGCTCGAGATATGTAGGTACACGAGGACAACTGAAAATTAAAAATGCAGACGAGTCATAGAAATGTTTGGAAATATTTCTTCAACCTCAGAGTGATCAAGAAGTGGAATTCTTAGGATCAATACATAGCTTTAAGAAGAGGCATTAGAGGGCTTACGAGGCCAGGTGAGAGTGAACCAAAGTGTGGTCAGCTAAGAAGAGAGGTCGGCAACTGAGATTAGACCCTTGCTACCTCACTTAAGTAACTGCATGAGTAACACACACACACACACACACACACACACACACACACACACACACACACACACAAATCATGAAAACAATAGGTGAGGGCGATATGACCCAGGTGACAAATTTTCGGAGAATTGAGTGGTTTGCGAGTTGAAGGAAAAGGCCTGTCAAAGTAATTTTCAAGGAAGAATCAGCTCGAACCAGGATCCTGCAAGAGAAAGCACGACTGAGGGACAAACCAGGGTACCAGAGAGTACACCTCGATCGCGACAGAGCACAAGAAGAAAGGACTACACTGAAAGAGAGGGTACAGAGAAACAAGGAGGAAAGAGAAACAATGAAGAAGATGAGCAGGACCCAGACACAGGAGAAAGGGCAAACACACCCTGCAGAAACTCCCGCAGAAGAACTCCAACCGCAACAACCCCAACACAACTAAGCAATCTAAACCAGAACCCACACAATGTTCCCTCTGCCACCAACCCCCACATCACAAACCTCACCCCAACAGCTCCCTCTATGGGCATTCTGACCCCACCCCCCTCATCACAAACCCCACCCACACAACAGCCCCCCATAGGCCCCCACCAAGGCTCTCACTCCCCCAACTCCAATATTCTCCCAGGACCACAGTGATACAAAAGAAGCTGAAGGTTTGGTACACAAACGCGGACGGAATAAAGAATAAATATGAGGAGTGGCATGAAAGAATCAGTGAGACATCCCCAGACATCATAGTAGTCACAGAACCGAAACTTGCTGAGACGATAACAGATGCAGTCTTCCCAATGGGATCTCAGATCCTGAGGAAAGATAGAAGGAGTAAAAAGGGAGGAGGGGTTGCAATGCTCATAAAAAACCGATGGGGATTTGAGGAAACAGAAGAAATGGACATGATTGGAGAAAGGGACTACATAGTAGGCACAATTCAGTCTGGAGAACATAAAGTAGTCACTGTATAACCCATCACAGAACTGCAGGAGGCCAAGAGAGGAGTACAAAGAAAACAACAGAGCGATGGTGGACACTGGCTGAGGTGGCAAGAAGAGCTCACTCAAGCAGAGCAAAGTTACTGGTAATGGGCGATTTCAACCACAGGGAGATCGACTGGGAAAACCTGGAGCCACATGGGGGTCCCGAAACATGGAGAGCCAAGATGATGGATGTGGTACTTGAAAACCTCATGCATCAACATGTCAGGGACACTACCAGAGAGAGAGGGGAGGATGAGCCAGCAAGACTGGATCTTGTGTTCACCCTGAGCAGTTCAGACATTGAGGACATCAATTACGAGAGGCCCCTTGGAGCTAGCGATCACGTGGTTCTGAGTTTTGATTATATAGTAGAGCTACAAGTGGAGAAGGTAACAGGAATTGAATGGGAAAAGCCAAATTACAAAAGGGGTAACTACACAGGTATGAGGAACTTCCTGCAGGAGGTTCAGTGGGACAGAGAACTGGTAGAAAAATCAGTAAACAAGATGATGGAATATGTAACAACAAAGTGCAAGGAGGCAGAGGAAAGGTTTGTTCCCAGGGGAAATAGAAATAATAGGAAGATCAAAGTGAGTCCTTGGTTTACCCGAACGTGTAGGGAGGCAAAAACTAAGTGCACCAGAGAATGGAAAAGGTACAGGAGGCAAAGGACTCAGGAAAATAAGGAGATTAGTAGAAGAGCCAGAAACGAGTATGCACAGATAAGGAGGGAGGCCCAGCAACAGTACGAGAGCGACATAGCATCGAAAGTCAAGTCTGACCCGAAACTGCTGTATAGCCACATTAGGAGGAAGACAACAGTCAAAGACCAGGTGATAAGGCTGAGGAAAGAAGGTGGGGAACTCGCAAGAAACGATCAAGGAGTATGTGAGGAGCTCAATATGAGATTTAAGGAAGTATTTACAGTGGAGACAGGAATGCCTTTGGGGGGACAGAACAGAGGGGGACACCAGCAAGGAATATACCAACAAGAGTTGGATGACATACATACAAATGAGGAAGAGGTGAAGAAGCTGCTAAGGGACATCTATACCTCAAAGGCAATGGGACCGGACAACATCACCCCGTTGGTCCTTAGAGAGCGAGCGGATATGCTGTGTGTGCCACTTACCACAATCTTCAACACATCCCTGGAAACTGGGCAACTACCGGAGGTATGGAAGACGGCAAATGTAGTTCCCATTTTTAAAAAAGGAGACAGAAAAGAGGCACTAAACTATAGACCTGTGTCACTGACGTGTATAGTATGCCAAGTTACGGAGAAGATTATCAGGAGGAGAGTGGTGGAGCACCTGGAACGGAACAAGAGTATAAACGCCTACCAGCACAGATTTATGGAAGGTAAATCCTGTGTCACAAACCTTCTGGAGTTTTATGATAAAGTAACAGAAGCAAGACACGAGAGAGAGGGGTGGGTTGATTGCATCTTCTAGGACTGCAAGACGGCCTTTGACACAGTTCCTCACAAGAGATTAATGTAGAAGTTAGAGGATCAGGCTCATATAACAGGAAGGGCACTGCAATGGATCAGAGAATACCTGACAGGGAGGCAACAACGAGTCATGGTACGTGACGAGGTATCACAGTGGCCACCTGTGACGAGCGGGGTCCCACAGGGGTCGGTCCTAGGACCAGTGCTATTTTTGGTGTATGTGAATGACATGATGGAAGGGTTAGACTCAGAAGTGTCCCTCTTCGCAGATGATGTGCAGTTAATGAGGAGAATTAAATCAGATGAGGATCAGGCAGGACTTCAAAGAGACCTGGACAGAATGGACACCTGGTCCAGCAACTGGCTTCTCGAATTTAACCCCGCCAAATGCAAAGTCATGAAGATCGGGGAAGGGCACAGAAGAGCACAGATGGAGTATAGGCTAGGTGGCGCCAAAGACTGCAAACCTCGCTGAAAGAGAAAGATCTTGGGGTGAGTATAACACCGAACACGTCTCCGGAAACACACATCAACCAGATAACTGCTGCAGCATATGGGCACCTGGCAAACCTGAGAACAGCGTTTCGATACCTTAGTAAGGAATCGTTCAAGACACTGTACACCGTGTACGTCAGGCCCATACTGGAATATGCAGCACCTGTTTGGAACCCGCACTTGATCAAGCACGTCAAGAAATTAGAGAAAGTGCAAAGGTTTGCATCAAGGTTAGTTCCAGAGCTAAGGGGAATTTCCTATGAAGAAAGGTAGGGAAATCGACCTGACGACACTGGAGGACAGGAGGGTCAGGGGAGACATGATAACGACATATAAAATACTGCACAGAATAGAAAAGGTGGACAAAGACAGGATGTTTCAGGGAGGGGACACAGAAACAAGAGGTCACAATTTGAAGTTGAAGACTCAGATGAGTCAAAGAGACGTTAGGAAGTATTTCTTCAGTCGAAGAGTTTTCAGGCAGTGGAATAGCCTAGAAAGTGACGTAGTGGAGGCAGGAACCATACATAGTTTTAAGACGAGGTTTGATAAAGCTCATGAAGCAGGAAGAGAGAGGACCCAGTAGCAACCAGTGAAGAGGTGGGGCCAGGAGCTAGAACTTGATCCCTGCAACCACAAATAAGTGAGTACACATACACACACATTTTGTGTGATACAGTAAGGTGACAGCAGTAAGGCGAGAGAGAGAGAGAGAGAGAGAGAGAGAGGTGGGGTAGACTGCATTTTCATGGACTGTAAGAAGGCGTTTGACAGTTCCACACAAGAGATTAGTGCAAAAGCTGGAGGACCAGACAGGGATAACAGGAAAGGCACTACAATGCATCAGGGAATACCTGTCAGGAAGACAACAAATAGTCATGGTAGGTGGCGAGGTGTCGGAGTGGGCTCCTGTGACGAGTGGGGTTCCCCAGGGGTCATACCTAGGATCAGCGCTATTTCTGGTGTTTGTGAGCGACATGATGGAAGGAATAGACTCAGTAGAGTCCCTGTTTGCAGATGATGTGAAGTTGATGAGAAGAATTCAATTAGACTAGGATCAGGCAGAACTACAAAGAGATCTGGACAAGCTGCAGGCCTGGTCCAGCAACTGGCTCCTGGAGTTCCACCCCACCAAGTGCAAAGTCATGAAGATTGGGAAAGGGCAAATAGACCACAGACGGAGTACAGTCTAGACTAGAGGGACAGACTACAAACTTTACTCAAGGGAAAGGATCTTGGGTTGATTAAAACACCGGGCACATCTCCTGAGGTGCACATCAACTAAATAACTGCTGCAGCATACAGGCGCCTAGCAAACCTAAGAGCAGCATTCCGACATCTTAATAAGGAATCGTTCAGGACCCTGTACACTGTGTATGTTAGGCCTGTATTGGTGTATGTCACACCAGTTTGGAACCCACACTTAGCTAAGCACTTAAGAAAACTAGAGAAAGTGCAAAGGTTTGCAACAAGACTAGTTCCGGAGCTAAGGGGCATATCCTACGAGGAGAGGTTAAGGGATGTGATGAATGGTTTAAAGAACCGACAAGTTGAAGATTGAGACACTTATGCAACATATGGGAACCTTTATAAAGATTTCTATATGTTGCATTAAGTGTCTCAATCTTCAGAGGTTAAGGGAAATAGACCTAACGGCACTGGAGGACAGGAGAGAGAGGGGGGATATGATAACGACATATAAAATACTGAGAGGAATCGACAAGGTGGACAGAGACAGGATGTTCCAGAGATGGGACACAACAACAAGGGGTCACAATTGGAAGTTGAAGACTCAGATGACTTACAGGGATGTTAAAAAGTATTTCTTCAGTCACAGAGTTGTCAGGAAGTGG
>NW_027200614.1:5000-18861 GCF_038502225.1 Cherax quadricarinatus
TATATATATATATATATATATATATATATATATATATATATATATATATATATATATATATATATATATATATATATATATGTATATATATATATATATATATATATATATGCAATAACATCACAGTAAACAGGTGATTTCAGAATATGCAAAACAATCACTGTGAAAGAATAATTAAATTCCAAGCGCTTTCGTGACTATTCATATTATCAAGGAACAATAAAAGTAATGCATCAAAGGAAGGCATATAAAGGGTCTAGACCACACTTCAACATCACATCCCACAACAAAGCAACACCTGACGCGCGACTCATAAGAGAACACTGCAGCAGGCCCGCTGGCCTAACTGGACAGGTCCTTCATGCAACCCACAAACAAACTATTCTACCCAACAATTAAGATTCATTATTTGTCCAATGTATTATTAAATTCTTCCCAAATTCTATTAATTATAAATGGATCTAATTTATATAAACCAAAGGAAATATTCATATTATTGTCAAAACTGCTTTTTATGAAACAAAATTCAATTATATTCCTGTCGACCATGGACTTGCTTGATACTACTTTCTCAACTTTTTGAAAATCAATTGGATGGTTATAATCTCTCACATGAATAAATAGAACATTAGAATCTTGTCCAGTTCTAATGCTATATTTATGTTGTTTTATTCTTAGTTCGAGATTTTTACCAGTTTGACCGTAATAAACTTTATCGCAAATTTTACAAGGAATCTTATGGACACATCCATCAACATTTTGGGGGGAATTCTTTATCAAAATTTTTTTTACTGTATCAAGATTTTTAAATACAACTTTGATATTAAAAGTCTTAAGAAGAGAAGGCATATCAACCAAGTTTTCATGGTAAGGGAGAACCAACATATTTTTAGTTGAATAAGACTGGTTGTCCCTTTTCGGATTATAAAAAGTATTTCTAGCAATTTTAAAAGATTTATCAATTACGTTTCTTGGGTATTTCAGATCATTAGCTATTTCATAAATTTTGGATATTTCCTCATCTATGAACTCAGGACTACAAATTCGTAAAGCTCTCAAAAACATTGATGAGAAAACAGACAGTTTATCTCTATCTTGATGCGAGGAATAATAGTGGACATAGGAAAACGTTATTTGTAGATTTTCTGTAAATTTTAAATTTGAATTCACTATTACCCTTAATAATTAAAACATCTAGAAAAGGCAATGAGTTATTTTCCTCAAACTCAACAGTAAAATTTATATAATGGGCTAAGCTATTTAATTTAACAAGGAAATGGTGTATATCTACATTCTTGGGCATAAGACACAAAATATCATCAACATATCTGAACCATTTAGCTCTATTAGGGAGGATTGTGTTAAGCAGCCTTGTTTCAAAACATTCCATGTATAGGTTACTAAGAACAGGTGAAGGAGGATTTCCCATTGCCATACCAAACTTCTGAGTGTAAAACTTATCATTAAATACAAATTTTGCATTAACAATGCAAAGTTTAATAAGTTTAATGATGGTAGGAACAGGCAATGGTAAATCATAGTTAACGAGTTCTTCAGATAAGAAACTTAACATCAAAACTAACCATGTTAAAATCATTTAAGTCAGCCAAGGAGCTTAATTTATCAACTAAATCTATGTTGATTTTAACATTAAAGTTAGAAATTTTGCCAACAATAGGGCTCAAAATATCAACAAGCCATTTGGATAATTTAAATGAAACTGATCCTATGGAGCTAATAATTGGTCTGACTGGATTCCCTGGTTTGTGTGTTTTTATTAGTCCATACATGTAAGGTAAAGATGGATTAGTGGAAGTAAATTGTTTGACTAATTCATCTTTGCCTTTCAGTAGAAGTTTTATTGTTTTATTGAAATTGCTGTTAACGGTTTCTAAGGGATTCTTTCTAAGTTTAGAATAGATTTCAATATCATCTAAGAGATTATTCATGTTTTCTTGGTAATCAATTTCTTTCATAATTACTATTGCATTTATTTTAGCTGCTTTAGTAGTCACGAAAGCGCTTGGAATTTCATTATTCTTTCACAGTGGTTGTTTTGCGTATATATATATATATATATATATATATATATATATATATATATATATATATATATATATATATATATATATATATATATATATATATATATATATATATATATATATATATATATATTAAAACTGACATTTCGGATGCTTCTTCATCCATCATCAAAATCTAAAAGATTATTACAAATATATTAAAATATTATTATAACAAAACACAAGATCATATTTACCAAAGTACACATTACAACAAGACTCTAATAAGCGAAAATATTACAGTCTAAACAATACTGACTTACGGCAGAATTAAACTTTACGAACTTTCGTACAGAACCGGAATATTTCGTAGAGGATTAAAGCGAACCCCAAAATTTTGGGATCATAATTTAAAAACTGAGAAATATCTCTATGTAATAACAAAATTTAAAAGTAGATTATAGGTAGACAAAATTATATAATATATAGTATAGAATAATAGTGGAAATATACTTATACATCCTATGTATGCTTCGTATATACTTCTTGACTTCTTTAATTTATATTGTAATTTTAATTATCATCTTATTGTATTATTTTATTACTAGCTGTTTATAAGGCATTATTGTATTATTTTATTGCTAGCTGTTTATAAGGCATTATTGTATTATTTTATTGCTAGCTGTTTATAAGGCATTATTGTATTATTTTATTGCTAGCTGTTTATAAGGCATTATTGTATTATTTTATTACTAGCTGTTTATAAGGCATTATTGTATTATTTTATTGCTAGCTGTTTATAAGGCATTATTGTATTATTTTATTGCTAGCTGTTTATAAGGCATTATTGTATTATTTTATTGCTAGCTGTTTATAAGGCATTATTGTATTATTTTATTGCTAGCTGTTTATAAGGCATTATTGTATTATTTTATTGCTAGCTGTTTATAAGGCATTATTGTATTATTTTATTGCTAGCTGTTTATAAGGCATTATTGTATTATTTTATTACTAGCTGTTTATAAGGCATTATTGTATTATTTTATTACTAGCTGTTTATAAGGCATTATTGTATTATTTTATTGCTAGCTGTTTATAAGGCATTATTGTATTATTTTATTGCTAGCTGTTTATAATGCATTATTGTATTATTTTATTGCTAGCTGTTTATAAGGCATTATTGTATTATTTTATTGCTAGCTGTTTATAAGGCATTATTGTATTATTTTATTGCTAGCTGTTTATAAGGCATTATTGTATTATTTTATTACCGTTAATAAAGCATTATTGTATTATTTTATTACTGTTTACAAGGCATTATTGTATTATTTTATTACTAACTGTTTATAAGGCATTACTGTATTATTTTATTACTGTTTATAAGGCATTACTGTATTTTATTACTGTTTATAAGGCATTACCGTATTTTATTACTGTTTATAAGGCATTACTGTATTTTATTACTGTTTATAAGGCATTACCGTATTTTATTACTGTTTATAAGGCATTACTGTATTTTATTACTGTTTATAAGGCATTACTGTATTTTATTACTGTTTATAAGGCATTACTGTATTTTATTACTGTTTATAAGGCATTACTGTATTTTATTACTGTTTATAAGGCATTACTGTATTTTATTACTGTTTATAAGGCATTACTGTATTTTATTACTGTTTATAAGGCATTACTGTATTTTATTACTGTTTATAAGGCATTACTGTATTTTATTACTGTTTATAAGGTATTACTGTATTTTATTACTGTTTATAAGGCATTACCGTATTTTATTACTGTTTATAAGGCATTACTGTATTTTATTACTGTTTATAAGGCATTACTGTATTTTATTACTGTTTATAAGGCATTACTGTATTATTTTGTTACTGTTTATAAGGCATTACTATATTATTTTATTTCTGTTTATAAGGCATTACTGTATTATTTTATTACTGTTTATAAGGCATTACCGTATTATTTTATTACTAAACTGTTTATATTGTATTATTACTTGTGCAGTTTTCTACTTAATATTAAAATTTATTTCTAAATATTTTACCTTCTCTTAATACTATTTAAAGCCTGATTGTTCCATATAAATGTTTGTAAGTTTAATTTCTGTTGTCAGTCACTGTTCTATTCGCTATATTTAGTTTAATTCTGCAGTAAATCACTGTTCAATATACTATGTTATTTTAGTGTAATTCTGCAGTAAATCACTGTTCAATATACTATGTTATTATAGTGTAATTCTGCAGTAAATCACTGTTCAATATACTATGTTATTATAGTGTAATTCTGCAGTAAATCACTGTTGAATATACTATGTTACTATAGTGTAATTCTGCTGTAAATCACTGTTCAATATACTATGTTATTATAGTGTAATTCTGCAGTAAATCACTGTTCAATATGCTATGTTATTATAGTGTAATTCTGCAGTAAATCACTGTTCAATATGCTATGTTATTATAGTGTAATTCTGCAGTAAATCACTGTTCAATATACTATGTTATTATAGTGTAATTCTGCAGTAAATCACTGTTCAATATACTATGTTATTATAGTGTAATTCTGCTGTAAATCACTGTTCAATATACTATGTTATTATAGTGTAATTCTGCTGTAAATCACTGTTCAATATACTATGTTATTATAGTGTAATTCTGCAGTAAATCACTGTTCAATATACTATGTTATTATAGTGTAATTCTGCTGTAAATCACTGTTCAATATGCTACGTTATTATAGTGTAATTCTGCTGTAAATCACTGTTCAATATACTATGTTATTATAGTGTAATTCTGCAGTAAAATCACTGTTCAATATACTATGTTATTATAGTGTAATTCTGTTGTAAATCACTGTTCAATATACTATGTTATTATAGTGTAATTCTGCTGTAAATCACTGTTCAATATACTATGTTATTATAGTGTAATTCTGCAGTAAATCACTGTTCAATATACTATGTTATTATAGTGTAATTCTGTTGTAAATCACTGTTCAATATACTATGTTGCTATAGTGTAATTCTGCAGTAAAATCACTGTTCAATATACTATGTTATTATAGTGTAATTCTGCTGTAAATCACTGTTCAATATACTATGTTATTATAGTGTAATTCTGCAGTAAATCACTGTTCAATATACTATGTTATTTTAGTATAATTCTGCAGTAAATCACTGTTCAATATACTATGTTATTTTAGTGTAATTCTGCAGTAAATCACTGTTCAATATACTATGTTATTTTAGTATAATTCTGCAGTAAATCACTGTTCAATATACTATGTTATTTTAGTATAATTCTGCAGTAAATCACTGTTCAATATACTATGTTATTTTAGTGTAATTCTGTTGTAAATCACTGTTCAATATACTATGTTATTTTAGTGTATTTCTGCAGTAAATCACTGTTCAATATACTATGTTATTATAGTATAATTCTGCAGTAAATCACTGTTCAATATACTATGTTATTATAGTGTAATTCTGCAGTAAATCACTGTTCAATATACTATGTTATTATAGTGTAATTCTGCTGTAAATCACTGTTCAATATACTATGTTATTTTAGTGAAATTCTGCTGTAAATCACTGTTCAATATACTATGTTATTATAGTATAATTCTGCTGTAAATCACTGTTCAATATACTATGTTATTATAGTATAATTCTGCAGTAAATCACTGTTCAATATACTATGTTATTATAGTGTAATTCTGCAGTAAATCACTGTTCAATATACTATGTTATTATAGTATAATTCTGCAGTAAATCACTGTTCAATATACTATGTTATTATAGTGTAATTCTGCAGTAAATCACTGTTCAATATACTATGTTATTATAGTGTAATTCTGCAGTAAATCACTGTTCAATATACTATGTTATTATAGTGTAATTCTGCTGTAAATCACTGTTCAATATACTATGTTATTATAGTATAATTCTGCAGTAAATCACTGTTCAATATACTATGTTATTATAGTGTAATTCTGCAGTAAATCACTGTTCAATATACTATGTTATTATAGTGTAATTCTGCTGTAAATCACTGTTCAATATACTATGTTATTATAGTATAATTCTGCAGTAAATCACTGTTCAATATACTATGGTATTATAGTATAATTCTGCAGTAAATCACTGTTCAATATACTATGTTATTATAGTGTAATTCTGCAGTAAATCACTGTTCAATATGCTATGTTATTGTAGTGTAATTCTGCAGTAAATCACTGTTCAATATACTATGTTATTATAGTGTAATTCTGCAGTAAATCACTGTTCAATATACTATGTTATTTTAGTGAAATTCTGCTGTAAATCACTGTTCAATATACTATGTTATTTTAGTGTATTTCTGCAGTAAATCACTGTTCAATATACTATGTTATTATAGTATAATTCTGCAGTAAATCACTGTTCAATATACTATGTTATTATAGTGTAATTCTGCAGTAAATCACTGTTCAATATACTATGTTATTATAGTATAATTCTGCAGTAAATCACTGTTCAATATACTATGTTATTATAGTGTAATTCTGCAGTAAATCACTGTTCAATATACTATGTTATTATAGTGTAATTCTGCAGTAAATCACTGTTCAATATACTATGTTATTATAGTGTAATTCTGCAGTAAATCACTGTTCAATATACTATGTTATTATAGTATAATTCTGCAGTAAATCACTGTTCAATATACTATGTTATTATAGTGTAATTCTGCAGTAAATCACTGTTCAATATACTATGTTATTATAGTGTAATTCTGCAGTAAATCACTGTTCAATATACTATGTTATTGTAGTGTAATTCTGCTGTAAATCACTGTTCAATATACTATGTTATTATAGTGTAATTCTGCTGTAAATCACTGTTCAATATACTATGTTATTATAGTGTAATTCTGTTGTAAATCACTGTTTTATAGGCTTTATTATTGTAGTTTAATTCTGCTGTAAAATTAATATATTTTTCTCTGTATTAGTTTAAAATTTCTGCTGTAAATCGGTATTGATACTCTATATTATTTTAGTTTAATTCTGCTGTAAATCATTATTCATATAGGCTATATTATATTATTTTGGTTTATTTAAATATGCTGTAATCGGAATTTTAACTAATATATTATATATTTATGTATAATAGAAAAATTTTCAGTACACAGCTGTGGCATTTTAGTTTTAAATTATCACTAATTTTGAATAATCAGAGTAAAAAAAAATAGGCATATAACATAAATTAATTCTTCTCTTTTTTTCAGCTAACTGGACATTGTTTTGGCAGTACACGGTCACCCAGCTCACTCAGCTCACTCAGCTCACTCAGCTCACTCAGCTCACCCAGCAAGAGACTGTGTCAGTCACGTTGCTGCTGTAGTATACCAGTCATAATAATCTGACTGGAATTATCCCCACAGACAAAAACGTCATGAGTACACTAAGAGGCAAAACAGTAAGTGTAAAGGGCCCAAAACTATTCAATTGCCTCCCAGCATACATAAGGGGGATTACCAATAGACCTCTGACTGTCTTCAAGAAGGAGCTGGACAGGCACCTAAAGCCAGTACCTGACCAGCCGGGCTGTGGTTCGTATGACGATGTTTCGGTCTGTCCTGGACCATTGTCAAGTCACAACTTAGCGAGAAAGAGCACAGATGACTAGAAGTCGTCGTAGTAGTACTAGTAATAATAGTGGTAATAGTAGTAGTAATAATAGCGGTAATAGTGGTATTGTTAGTAGGAAAATTAGAAGTAGTTCGTAGTAATAGTGGTAGTAATAGTAGAAAAAGAAGTAGATTGTAATAGCATTATTAAAAGTGGTAACAATAATAGTAGTGATAGTAGTAGAAGCAGTAATAATGGTCGTAGTAGTCGTAGTGATGATAGAAGCAGCAGCAGCAACAGTAGTAGTAGCAGTAATATCACCGCAAAAATCTCTTTATATATATTCTAAGAAGTGCAGTTCTACTGATGTGTATGTATTGAGAGCAGCAGTGTATATACACTGTGTGGTGTATCCTTCAGTTTGTATACACTTCAGGTGCCCTAAACTAGTGGTGTATAGCTGACGTGCTGTCGTAATGACCCAGGTGTAGTAGGTAGACTCTAAACCACACACACACACCACACACACACACACATACACACACACACACACACACACACACACACACACACACACACACACACACACACACACACACACACACACACACACACACACACACACATACACACAAAAGCAACCAGTGAAGAGGCGGGGGCCAGGTGCTAAGACTCGACCCCTGCAACCACAAATAGGTGAGTACACACACACACACACACACACACACACACACACACACACACACACACACACACACACACTTCACTGGTTAATTTACTAAGGTTAATTTATTAATGTTAAAGCCAGTCCACTACACTAGGGTCATTAAGGCATCATTATCACCTGTTCCTCACGACCATTGAAATAACTAAAGCTGCAGTGAATAAATTGGTAATAGAGAGTAAAGAAGAAGAAATTCACCGACAAATTCAATTTCTTTCATATTGGATAATTTTTTTAAGCGCCACAAACATGGTAAATTATCCTCCCCCCCCCCAAAAAAAAAAAAAATAGTTGAGAATACTGTTGAGAAAAATAAAAAAAAATAGCCAAGATTGTGTAACAAATGAAGGTGTTGAAACATTGATCAGAATCTTTAGATGTGGGATCCTGAACTTTATGTGGGATCCTAAACTTTATGCGGGATCCTAAACTATATGTGGGATCCTAAACTTTATGTGGGAGCCTAAACTATATGTGAGATCCTAAACTTTATGTGGGATCCTGAACTTTATGTGAGATCTTAAACTTTATGTGAGATCCTAACCTTTATGTGGGATCCTAAACTTTATGTGGGATCCTAACCTTTATGTGGGATCCTAAACTATATGTGGGATCCTAAACTTTATTTGGGATCTTAACTTTACCTTTGTGGGAGCCTAAACTATATGTGGGATCCTAAACTTTATGTGAGATCCTAACCTTTATGTGGGATCCTAAACTTTATGTGAGATCCTAGCCTTTATGTGGGATCCTAAACTTTATGTGAGATCCTAACCTTTATGTGGGATCCTAAACTTTATGTGGGATCCTAACCTTTATGTGGGATCCTAAACTATATGTGGGATCCTAAACTTTATGTGGGATCCTAACCTTTATGTGGGATCCTAAACTATATGTGGGATCCTAAACTTTATGTGGGATCCTAACCTTTATGTGGGAGCCTAAACTATATGTGGGATCCTAAACTTTATGTGAGATCCTAGCCTTTATGTGGGATCCTAACCTTTATGTGGGATCCTAACCTTTATGTGGGATCCAAACCTTTATGTGGGATCCAAACCTTTATGTGGGATCCTAAACTTTATATGAAGAGTTTCTACAGCAGAATAAACTTGCGGTAAAAAATGTAAATAAGATGTAAATAAGACGTAAATAAGACGTAAATAAGATGTAATAAGATGTAATAAGATGTAAATAAAAGATAATTAATATTATTACATCATCTGTTTAATCATTTAAAGATAAATATTTTAATAAATAATAAACTAAGCGTATTGAATTTACCGTCCTATATTGAGTTATTATATAGATAATTCGCTATAATAATCTAGAAAGATTGTACTTACTCGGATATTGAAAAAAAAATGATAGATTATTTGCCCTTTTTTGGATCGTAAAAAAATATTTTTAGCAATTTAAAAAAAATGACCAATTAAGTGTTTTGGGGAACTACGATCATTAACTATTTCACAAATCTTCAAGATTTTTTTTTATCTATGAACTCTGGGCTCTAAATACGCAAAGTTCTCAAAAACATGGATGAGAATAGAAAAAAATTTAACTCTGTCATGATGTAAAGAATAACAGTGCACATGAGAACAGTTATTTGTTGATTTTCTATGTATTTTGCAAATAAAATCAAGGTTTCCATTAATAATTAAGACGTCAAGAAAAGGCAACGAGTTGCTAATATTAAAATTTTTGGAACGAGCTAAACTTTTCAATTTACCATTAACATGTGTATCTATATTCTTAGGCATTAGACACATAAACACATCTGTACCACTTAGGAAATATAACCAAAATATCAGTATAATGTGATTTGTTTGTGATTTGATAAAGCCCACTGCGTGGGCGAAACGTTGTCAATAAAGGACCACATTATACTGCTTATGCATTTATATTTCCATTGTGTCGGTACGTTATACCATTTTTTTCCATTTGTGCCACTTAGCTCTGTTGGGAAGGATTTTGTTAAGCAGTCTTGTTTCAAAATATTCCATGTATAAATTGCTAAGGTCAGAGGATTTCCCATTGCCATACCAAACTTCTGAGTGTAAAACTTACCATAAAACACAAACTTTGCATCAACAATACAAAGTTTAATAAAATCTGAGATTGTAGGTACTAGCAATATTAAATTGTAATTAACAAGTTCTTCATTGCTTATTGTCATATCACCTGTTTACTGTGATCTTTATATATATATATATATATATATATATATATATATATATATATATATAGATATATATATATATATATATATATATATATATATATGTATATATATATGTATGTATATATATTCTTCATCTACCTCTAGTATTGTAATCACCACTGTATCTGAGGTATCTTTTTCGGTTTGTCAATAAAGATACCTCGGTGTTCCCCATGTGTTATGCCTCAACTTGTCGGTACTGTGTACTACTTGCAATAATAGATGGACTTACCAGAGAGTAAAGGAAACCAAGCAGCTGGAATACGAAAGATGTGATTAAAGTGTTTTCAGTGGCAGGATCAGACTACGATGGAATACTTTATATAAAATGTTGGGAGGGAGTTGAGAGTTACACCTTAACCCATGAAGAACTGAAGAAGGTATACAAGAAGAATCGTAGATTTGTTTATATCTGAGAAGCCAAACTGATAGGGACTTGAGAGCATGCAAATAAACAAGGATACACAGAGATATACGAATAACAGGAAACAGAGCAGAAGAGCTAGGAACTATTGCGCCAGAGGAAGAAAATAGGAAAGAGAACGTCTGAACAAGGAGATAGGTAGACAGCACCCAACTAGCTGCTATTACACCAAAACTAAGAGATAGGTAAACAATACAGCAGAGATAAGAAAAATTATTCTTGAGCACTGCGTCTGAAACTTGTGCAATGGACTGTTAACATGTCTTTAAATTGAAGATTGAGACACTTATGCAGCATATGGGAATCTTTATTCAGGAAACGTTTCGCCACACAGTGGCTTCATCAGTCCAATACAAAGAGGAAGGCGTAAGGAGAGGAGGAGAATGAGGTAATCAGTCCCTCAGTTTTTCAAACCATTCATCACAACTGTCAGACACGGCAGCATCATGGGGTCTTGTTACAAAGAATTCTTCAACACTTGTTCAACCTTTGGACGAAGACCTACTTCGACTAGTGGATGGTACCCACTATGACCCCCGCCTCCATCTGCTTCACGTCACCTCACTACAGTATCATAAGCCACGTCTACGGCCCTCTGCTGTACATTCTACAAGATTGATGGACTGAACACATCGACTCCAGGTTGAGGGACTGATTACCTCATTCTCCTCCCTCTCCTTACGCCTTCCTCTTTGTATTGGACTGATGAAGCGCCACTGTGTGGCGAAACGTTTCCTGAATAAAGATTCCCATATGCTGCATAAGTGTCTCAATCTTCAACTTGTCGGTTTTTCAAACCATTCATCACAACTGTCTTTAAATTGCTGGAAACATTGTAGCTAAGCAGAAAGAAAATATTTTTTTACGTTCAAAAAACACTTATATACCAACAGAAGTGCCAGTTAAGCAGCGTCTGTACAGTCATCAAGCTTCAAAGAAAAGTGCTTCGCTAATTTAATCTGTTCTGTGAGCTGATAGTAAGTTCATTATAAGCTTAAGTTTTATTTGAGAATGAAACAAATGTCTGGTAGCGGTCCATGGACTGCCATTCTGAAAAACACTCAGAGTAGGCCGAAGTCTTCTAAAAATTAAACTCCCCCCCCCAAAAAAAAAAAAAAAACTTTTACGGAATGATTGCTAATTTTTTTTTATTGCCAATTATTATTATTATTATTATTATTATTATTATTATTATTATTATTATTATTATTATTATTATTATTATAACGAAGAGCTAAAAATTTAAAGGTCATGGAGCTCTCTTTTTCACTGTCAAGGATATGAAGATTTTTATGTTTGGACCAAAACTAACTTAGAAACCTTTCCCCAGGGATGTTAAAGCAATAAGAGAGAGAGAGAGAGAGAGAGAGAGAGAGAGAGAGAGAGAGAGAGAGAGAGAGAGAGAGAGAGAGAGAGAGAGAGAGAGAGAGAGAGAGAGAGAGAGAGAGAGAGAGAAACAGATGGAAAACATGGCAAAAATTAAGCTAAAATATTTCTTTAGCTACACCAGGAGGAACTCCACTGTAAAATATCAAGTGGAAGAACTGGAGGAGGAACCAGCCTCGTAAAACAAGGAAATTTGTTTAGGTAAATCTAAGAATTTGAAGAATCTTGGATATTTCTGACTCAAAAGCTCGTAAATAACTCGATTGTCAACATCGAGTTATTTACGAGATGTGGTTTGAACTTACGGAGAGTGAGTCGTAAAACTCAAGGTCAGTGCTACATTTCGCTTACAGGGACCTTTAGAATATACAACAAAAAAGTGAGGTGGAACAACAGGTAACTAGAAGGTGCCATCATAGACCTTAAAGTTAAAACAACAACTGAAAAAGCATAAGACGTCCACACACAATAAATTATATAAATGTTGTTCCTTCAACATTAACTAAAGTAACATGGGTCAGTGTAACTCCCATTATCATCTTATGAAGAAAGATGGAAAATAAGTTATATAAGAGTGTGAGCTTCGTAAGAGGAAGTGCCTGGAAGCGGCTTTTTTCAGTCACACAAACACCCAGAACGCCAGTAATGGGAAGCTTGCCTAGCTATTAGGATATGGAGGATCGAACCTGCTGTGTTTTTACAATGAATTGCCCAAGCGAATTTAGCTCGTCGGATACTACTACTACTACTACTACTCTTATTACTACTACTACTAATAATAATAAGAGCAGCGGCTACTATATCTCTGAGGTATTAGCAAGAATCGTCTTACGAACATAAGAATATAAGAAAGAAGGAACACTGCAGCAGGTTTACTGGCCCATGCGTGGCATGTCCAAGTCACCTCCCGGCTTAAACCAATGACCAACCTAGTCAGGTCAGGTCATATCCTCTTAAGGAAGGAGTACGGCATCAGACCTATTAGCACAAGCTAGTCAGGTCCAACTCATACCCACCCACACGCACTCATGTATTTATCCAACCTATTTTTAAAAGTACACAACGTCTTAGCTTCTATGACGGTACTCGGGAGTTTGTTCCACTCATCCACAACTCTGTTACCAAACTAATACTTTCCTATATCCTTCCTGAGTCTGATTTTTTCCAACTTAAAACCATTGCTGCGAGTCCTGTCGAGGCTAGATATTTTTAACATGCTATTAACATTTCCTTCATTTATTCCTGTTTTCCATTTATACACCTCGATCATATCCCCCCTAATTCTACGCCTTTCGAGAGAGTGCAGATTCAGGGTCCTCAGTCTATCCTCATAGGGAAGATTTCTGATACATGAGATCAACTTTGTCATCCTCTTTTGTACGTTTTTCCAGTGCATTTATATCTATTCTGTAATACGGTGACCAAAACTGTGCAGCATAATCTAAATGAGGCCTAACCAA
>NW_027200615.1:0-18850 GCF_038502225.1 Cherax quadricarinatus
GTGACCCATGCCTTACTGTTTGCCCTCCACAGCACACACAAATTCTCCTTGAGGACATTCTTTTGCCTGAACGCTCTGGGAGTTTCAGAGTGATACACTAATAAAGGCTTAACTTTGCAATCACCAGTAGCATTGGAACACATCAACAAAGTAAGCCTGTCTTTCATAGGCTTATGTCCTGGGAGTGCCTTTTCCTCCTGAGTAATGTAGGTCCTGCTTGGCATTTTCTTCCAAAACAGGCCTGTTTCATCACAATTAAACACTTGTTCAGGTTTCAGTCCTTCAGTCTCTATGTACTCCTTGAATTCATGCACATATTTTTCAGCCGCTTTGTTGTCCGAACTGGCAGCCTCACCATGCCTTATCACACTATGTATGCCACTACGCTTCTTAAATTTCTCAAACCAACCTTTGCTGGCCTTAAATTCACTCACATCAGCACTAGTTGCAGGCATTTTTTTAATTAAATCCTCATGCAACTTCCTAGCCTTTTCGCTTATGATCGCTTGAGAGACGCTATCTCCTGCTAGCTGTTTTTCATTTATCCACACCAATAAGAGTCTCTCAACATCTTCCATCACTTGCGATCTTTGTTTCGAAAACACAGTTAAACCTTTGGCAAGAACAGCTTCCTTGATTGCCTTTCTGGTGCCCACAATAGTAGCGATGGTTGATTGGGGTTTCTTGTACAACCTGACCAGGTCGGCGATACGCACTCCACTTTCATACTTATCAATGATCTCTTTCTTCATCTCTATTGGAATTCTCACCCTTATTGCTGTAGGGTTGGCACTAGAAGCTTTCTTGGGGCCCATGGTCACTTATTTTCCAGAAAAAGCACCGAAAACACTGTAATAATACGAAATATTCCGATTGTATGCTTGGATGTTACCGCGGAGGCTGGCTGGTAAACAATGCCACCGGCGGCACATGTGAGGCTGGCTGAGGGCGCACATTGGATGCGTCTCGGACGAAAATCGGTGAGCGGGTTTTTAAGCGGTGTTTATTATATAATTTTGAAAAAATATCATAGATGGATTAATGAAAATGTGTATTTAACATAATATACGACATTTAAATGAGACTCGATGATTATTATTATCATTACTGATATGACGTCTGGAGACATAAGACACTCTTACTGATTTTAATGTGTACCTGCATGCCAGCACAGTATATAAGTTTATTTAAGTACAGGTATACATAAGTATAATTATCAGAGTATATATAAAATATGAAATAACTTTTAAAAACATTTGAAATTTTGGAGTTTCCAGACAAAATGGAGAGACTTAGTGCTTACTGAGCTCACGAAGAATGTAAACAAACAGGGTGGGGCATGGTGACTGTATTAGAAAGTCAGGTGGGGGGAGCAGTATAGCGAGTTTTGGTCATAATTTGAAATGACCGTATTAGCGGAACGCCGTAAAGTGAAACGCCATAAAGCGGGGCCCTGCTGTATATTGAAATCATCATTTGAGGATTCAGCACTTCTTCCACATACAGCGGAGCGTTTCCCTTTGGAAGTCTTCTTCATTTAATTTGAGCAGTCTGTAAAATCAATAGCCTCTCTAATTTCTCAAACTGACTTTGAGAAACATGCCCCGATGGTATCGAAAAGGAAGGAATTGAACTGGCGTAACGTGGATATTCCTTTGGACGTGCACCCTGGTGAGTGATAGACTGACCATTAATAGGAATTCCTTCAGTAACATGCGAATGCATAACAGCGGCTGCACCCTGCAATACTTCATCTACTTTACTAGAAGCCAAAGCAGGACCTGATCTATTGGGTTCAGTTTTGAGATTAACTCCTTGAAATTGTTCTTCTAATTCTTCGAATCTCGACTGGTAGCTTACTTGAGAAACTAAACTTTCAGAGTCAGAATCTTCCGCTACATGATTGTCAGAGGCCCCCGGAAACAATTTGTTTCTAATTATTGCCCTTACGGTATTGGCTGTGTAATATCTATCGTATGGTACTCCCAATTTACTGGCTATCTGCCAGCACATTTGAAGTTTCAAGGAGTCCAGCTTTGATAATGTTAAATCTTCAAATAAATGTTTAATGTGATCTTCCATGATAAAAATTTTGAAATTTACTAAAGATAAATTTCTAGTATATAGCTTTAATTTTGTTCTTTTGATCAATGTCTTTGAACAACAGAGATCCCGGACAGGTACCCCATTTCTTGCGAATAAGAAATGTTATAAAGAACTTCAGAATGTGATCTGTTACTATTTTCTTCTTAGGCAACAAGATTTTGGATCAGAGTTTGTTAAAGGTATTTTATGAGTCTAGGGGAAATAATTTCAACTGGGAAACTCCATAGAATAATATTCAAATTTATTAAAGTATTTAAATACAATACTTTATCTTCTCTCTGTACCTAATATTATACCTTAATACTTTGTACAATAAATTTACAAGATATATATATACATCTACCATCTGACTTACGACTGAGTTCGGTTCCAAGAAACCGTTCGTAAGTCGAAATGGTCGTAAGTCGAATTTTACTACTGAATATCAACAAAACATTTTTGTAATGATTTTATTTTATTGTTTTATTTGGTATTTCATGTTTTACTTTACTTTTTATGCTGTTAGTACTGTATTTTATACTATAAGGTTTATGATAAACACTGTGTACAACATAAATAGTTGTTTATTTCCCTGAAATTTGGCATAAAAAACACGGTCGTAAGTCGAGCAGGTCGAAAGTCGGATGGTAGGTGTACTAAGTTCAAAATCATGGAAGTATCACATTAATAAGGAAGATTAATTTTTCTTCTTGTAATTAAGTCTTCATTAACATATACGTCTTTTTCTTAACAAGACTGTGTAAACTCAAACTACAAAATGTACAAGATTCAACAAGACCTTTGAATCCAGCCTTAAAGGAAGTAGAAAGCAAGAGTTTGTCTGAGAAGACGTATCTCTATGGATTACTGAACTGTCCAAGAATATAAATATCAAAACAATCTTCATAGCAATGAGGAACAAACTGAGTCAGCTCTAGAGCCTAATTCTCAAACCCATTCAAACTGTAAACCCCTAAGAGAGAACCAATATACGATCAGTTGTCAAGGCTAGAACAGGGAGTGGACTGACAACCTGCCAGTCTGTTCACCCGTCGTCAGGTTGGATCACCTGACCCAGACGTCAGTCAGCCGGACATAAACAATTGAACAATTTACCGGATGGTTCCGAGACTTGTATGCTCTATATACATAAGAAATCCTACGTAACAATAATAATAATAATAATAATAATAATAATAATAATAAATAATAGTGATAATACCATGGTACTTTTTATATATTTTTTTTAACATAACATAAGAAAGGAGGAACACTGCAGGAGGCCTGCTGGCCCATACTAGGCAGGTCCTTTACAATTCATCCCACTAACAAAACATTTGCCCAACCCAATTTTCAATGCCACCCAAGAAATAAGCTCTGATGTGAAAGTCCCACTCAAATCCAACCCCTCCCACTCATGTACTTATCCAACCTGGATTTGAAACTACCCAAAGTCCCAGCCTCAATAACCCAACTAGGTAGACTGTTCCACTCATCAACTACCCTATTTCCAAACCAATACTTTCCTATGTCCTTTCTAAATCTAAACTTATCTAATTTAAATCCATTACTGCGGGTTCTCTCTCACACTGGCCGATTCCCGCCAAGGCAGGGTGGCCCGAAAAAGAAAAACTTTCACCTCCATTCACTCCATCACTGTCTTGCCAGAAGGGTGCTTTACACTACAGTTTTTAAACTGCAACATTAACACCCCTCCTTCAGAGTGCAGGCACTGTACTTCCCATCTCCAGGACTCAAGTCCGGCCTGCCGGTTTCCCTGAACCCCTTCATAAATGTTACTTTGCTCACACTCCAACAGCACGTCAAGTATTAAAAACCACTTGTCTCCATTCACTCCTATCAAACACGCTCACGCATGCCCGCTGGAAGTCCAAGCCCCTCGCACACAAAACCTCCTTTACCCCCTCCCTCCAACCTTTCCTAGGCCAACCCCTACCCTGCCTTCCATCCACTACAGACTGATACACTCCCTGCACCTCCTCCTAACTTCCAAACTACGAATTCTCTGCATTATGTTCACACCACACATTGCCATCAGACATGACTAGTGCTGCTCATCCGCTGGTGTTGACTGTGTTAGCTGCTCAGGTGTTGACTGTGTTAGGTGCTCAGGTGTTGACTGTGTTGACTGTGTTAGCTGCTCAGGTGTTGACTGTGTTAGCTGCTCAGGTGTTGACTGTGTTAGGTGCTCAGGTGTTGACTGTGTTAGCTGCTCAGGTGTTGACTGTGTTAGCTGCTCAGGTGTTGACTGTGTTAGCTGCTCAGGTGTTGACTGTGTGAGGTGTTAGCTGCTCAGGTGTTGACTGTGTTAGCTGCTCAGGTGTTGACTGTGTTAGCTGCTCAGGTGTTGACTGTGTTAGCTGCTCAGGTGTTGACTGTGTTAGCTGCTCAGGTGTTGACTGTGTTAGCTGCTCAGGTGTTGACTGTGTTAGCTGCTCAGGTGTTGACTGTGTTAGCTGCTCAGGTGTTGACTGTGTTAGCTGCTCAGCTGCTCAGGTGTTGACTTGACTGCTCAGGTGTTGTTAGCTGCTCAGGTGTTGACTGTGTTAGCTGCTCAGGTGTTGACTGTGTAGCTGCTCAGGTGTTGACTGTGTTAGCTGCTCAGGTGTTGACTGCTCAGGTGTTGACTGTGTTACTGCTCAGGTGTTGACTGTGTTAGCTGCTCAGGTGTTGACTGTGTTAGCTGCTCAGGTGTTGACTGTGTTAGGTGCTCAGGTGTTGACTGTGTTAGCTGCTCAGGTGTTGACTGTGTTAGCTGCTCAGGTGTTGACTGTGTTAGCTGCTCAGGTGTTGACTGTGTTAGCTGCTCAGGTGTTGACTGTGTTAGCTGCTCAGGTGTTGACTGTGTTAGCTCAGGTGTTGACTGTGTTAGCTGCTCAGGTGTTGACTGTGTTAGCTGCTCAGGAGTTGTGTTAGCTGCTCAGGTGTTGACTGTGTTGTTATCTGCTCAGGTGTTGGCTGTGTTGCTCAGGTGTTGATTGTGAGGTGTTAGCTGCTCAGGTGTTGACTGTGTGAGGTGTTAGCTGCTCAGGTGTTGACTGTGTTAGCTGCTCAGTGTGTTGACTGTGTTAGCTAGGTGTTGACTGTGTTGCTCAGGTGTTTGACTGTATTACCTGCTCAGGTGTTGACTGTGTTAGCTGCTCAGCTGTTGACTGTGTTACCTGCTCAGCTGTTGACTGTTAGCTGCTCAGGTGTTGACTGTGTTAGCTGCTCCAGTGTTGACTGTGTTAGCTGCTCAGGTGTTGACTGTGTTAGCTGCTCAGGTGTTGTTAGCTGCTCAGGTGTGTGACTGTTTGACTGTGTTAGTGCTCAGGTGTTGACTGTGTTACCTGCTCAGCTGTTGACTCTGTTACCTGCTCAGCTGTTGACTGTGTTAGCTGCTCAGCTGTTGACTGTGTTACCTGCTCAGCTGTTGACTGTTAGCTGCTCAGGTGTTGACTGTGTTAGCTGCTCAGGTGTTGACTGTGTTAGCTGCTCAGGTGTTGACTGTGTTAGCTGCTCAGGTGTTGACTGTGTTAGCTGCTCAGGTGTTGACTGTGTCAGGTGTTAGGTGCTCAGGTGTTGACTGTGTTAGCTGCTCAGGTGTTGACTGTGTTAGCTGCTCAGGGGTTGACTGTGTTAGCAGCTCAGGTGTTGACTGCATTAGCTGCTCAGGTGTTGACTGCGTTAGCTTCTCAGGTGTTGACTGCTCAGGTGTTGACTGTGTTAGCTGCTCAGGTGTTGACTGTGTTGACTGACTGTGTTAGCTGCTCAGGTGTTGACTGTGTTAGCTGCTCAGGTGTTGACTGTGTTAGCTGCTCAGGTGTTGACTGTGTTAGCTGCTCAGGTGTTGACTGTGTTAGCTGCTCAGGTGTTGACTGTGTTAGCTGCTCAGGTGTTGACTGTGTTGCTGCTCAGGTGTTGACTGTGTTAGCTGCTCAGGTGTTGACTGTGTTAGCTGCTCAGGGGTTGACTGTGTTACCTGCTCAGGTGTTGACTGTGTTAGCTGCTCAGGTGTTGACTGTGTTAGACTGCTCAGGTGTTGACTGTGTTAGCTGCTCAGGTGTTGACTGTGTTAGCTGCTCAGGTGTTGACAGCATGTTGTGAGGTGTTAGCTGCTCAGACTGTGTTGACAGGTGTTGTGTTAGCTGCTCAGGTGTTGACTGTGTTAGCTGCTCAGGTGTTGACTGTGTGAGCTGATAGCTGCTCAAGTGTTGACTGTGTTAGCTGCTCAGGTGTTGAGGTGTTGTGTTAGCTGCTCAGGTGTTGACTGTGTTAGCTGCTCAGGTGTTGACTGTGTTAGCTGCTCAGGTGTTGACTGTGTTAGCTGCTCAGGTGTTGACTGTGTTAGCTGTTAGGTGTTAGACTCAGTTGTTGACTGTGTTAGCTGCTCAGGTGTTGACTGACTCAGGTGTTAGCTGCTCAGGTGTTGACTGTGTTAGCTGCTCAGGTGTTGACTGTGTTAGCTGCTCAGGTGTTGACTGTGTTGCTCAGGTGTTACTGTGCTGCTCAGGTGTTGACTGTGAGGTGTTGTTGACGGTGTTAGCTGCTCAGGTGTTGACTGTGTTAGCTGCTCAGGTGTTGACTGTGTTAGCTGCTCAGGTGTTGACTGTGTTAGCTGCTCAGGTGTTGACTGTGTTAGCTGCTCAGGTGTTGACTGTGTTAGCTGCTCAGGTGTTGACTGTGTTAGCTGCTCTTCTGTTGACTGTGTTAGCTGCTCAGGTGTTGACTGTGTTAGCTGCTCAGGTGTTGACTGTGTTAGCTGCTCAGGTGTTGACTGTGTTAGCTGCTCAGGTGTTGACTGCATTAGCTGCTCAGGTGTTGACTGTGTCAGGTGTTGACTGTAAGGTTGTTGGCTGTGTTAGCTGCTCAGGTGTTGACTGTGTTAGCTGCTCAGGTGTTGACTGTGTTAGCTGCTCAGGTGTTGACTGTGTTAGCTGCTCAGGTGTTGACTGTGTTAGCTGCTCAGGTGTTGACTGTGTTAGCTGCTCAGGTGTTGACTGTGTTAGCTGCTCAGGTGTTGACTGTGTTAGCTGCTCAGGTGTTGACTGTGTTAGCTGCTCAGGTGTTGACTGTGTTAGCTGCTCAGGTGTTGACTGTGTTAGCTGCTCAGACTGTGTTGACTGTGTTGATTGTGTTAGCTGCTCAGGTGTTGACTGTGTTAGCTGCTCAGGTGTTGACTGTGTTAGCTGCTCAGGTGTTGACTGTGTTAGCTGCTCAGGTGTTGACTGTGTTAGCTGCTCAGGTGTTGATTGTGTTAGCTGCTCAGGTGTTGACTGTGTTAGCTGCTCAGGTGTTGACTGTGTTAGCTGCTCAGGTGTTGTCTGTGTTAGCTGCTCAGGTGTTGACTGTGTTAGCTGCTAAGGTGTTAGCTGCTCAGGTGTTGACTCAGGTGTTGACTGTGTTAGCTGCTCAGGTGTTGACAGGTGTTGACTGTGTTAGGTGTTAACTGCTCAGGTGTTGACTGTGTTAGCTGCTCAGGTGTTGACTGTGTTAGCTGCTCAGGTGTTGACTGTGTTAGCTGCTCAGGTGTTGACTGTGTTAGCTGCTCAGGTGTTGACTGTGTTAGCTGCTCAGGTGTTGACTGTGTTAGCTGCTCAGGTGTTGAATGTGTTACTGTGTTAGCTGCTCAGGTGTTGACTGTGTTAGCTGCTCAGGTGTTGACTGTGTTAGCTGCTCAGGTGTTGACTGCTGCAGGTGTTAGCTGCTCAGGTGTTGACTTGTTACTGTGTTAGCTGCTCAGGTGTTGACTGTGTTAGCTGCTCAGATGTTGACTGTGTTAGCTGCTCAGGTGTTGACTGTGTTAGCTGCTCAGGTGTTGGCTGTGTTAGCTGCTCAGTGTGTTAGTTGACTGTGTTAGCTGCTCAGGTGTTGACTGTGTTAGCTGCTCAGGTGTTGACTGTGTTAGCTGCTCAGGTGTTGACTGTGTTAGCTGCTCAGTGTTGACTGTGTTAGCTGCTCAGGTGTTGACTGTGTTAGCTGCTCAGGTGTGACAGTGACTCAGGTGTTGACTGTGTAAGGTGTTAGCTGCTCAGGTGTGACTGACTGCTGCTGTTTACTGTGTTAGCTGCTCAGGTGTTGACTGTGTTAGCTGCTCAGGTGTTGACTGTGTTAGCTGCTCAGGTGTTGACTGTGTTAGCTGCTCAGGTGTTGACTGTGTTAGCTGCTCAGGTGTTGACTGTGTTAGCTGCTCAGGTGTTGACTGTGTTAGCTGCTCAGGTGTTGACTTTGTTAGGTGCTCAGGTGTTGATTGTGTTAGCTGCTCAGGTGTTGACTGTGTTAGCTGTTGTGCTGTTGACTGTGTTAGCTGCTCAGGTGTTGACTGTGTTAGCTGCTCAGGTGTTGACTGTGTTAGCTGCTCAGGTGTTGACTGTGTGAGGTGTTAGCTGCTCAGGTGTGGACTGTGTGAGGTGTTAGGTGCTCAGGTGTTGACACTGTTAGCTACTCCGCTGTTGACTGTGTTAGCTGCTCGGGTGTTGACTCTGTTAGCTGCTCAGGTGTTGACTGTGCTAGGTGCTCAGGTGTTGATTGTGTTAGCTGCTCTGCTGTTGACTGTTAACTGCTCAGGTGTTGACTGTTAGCTGCTCAGGTGTTGACTGTTAGCTGCTCAGGTGTTGATTGTGTTAGGTGTTAGCTGCTAAGGTGTTGGGTGTGTGAGGTGTTAGGCACTCAAGTGTTGAGTGTGTTAGGTGCTCAAGTGTTGAGTATGTCAGGTGTTAGGTGTTCTGGTGTTGAGTGTGCTAGGTGCTTATGTATTTACTGTCAGATGTTAGGTGCTCAGGTGTTGAGTGTGTCAGGTGTTAGGTGCTCAGATGTTGAGTGTGTGTCAGGTGTTAGGTGCTCATGTGTTGAGTGTGTCAGATGTTAGGTGCTCAGGCAGGAGCAGGTGTTAGGCTCTCTGGCAAGAGCAGGTGTTAGGTTCTCAGACAGCAGCAAGTGTTCAGTACTCAGGCAGCAGCAGTTGTTAGGTGCTCAGGCAACAGCAAGTTTTAGGTTGTCAGGCAGCAGCAGGTGTTAGGTGGAGACACGGCAGCAGCAGGTGTTAGGCAGTGAGGCAGCAGCAGCTGTTAGGTTTTGAGGCAGCAGCAGCAGCAGGTGTTAGGTGGTGAGGCAGCAGCAGGTGATGGGTGGTGAGGCAGCAGCAGCTGTTAGGTTTTGAGGCAGCAGCAGCAGCAGCAGCAGCAGGTGTTAGGTGGTGAGGCAGCAGCAGTAGGTGAGGCAGCAGAGGCAGCAGCAGGTGATAGGTGGTCAGGCAGCAGCAGGTGATAGGTGGTGAGGCAGCAGCAGCAGCAGCAGCAGCAGCAGGTGTTAGGTGGTGAGGCAGCAGCAGCAGGTGTTAGGTGGTGAGGCAGCAGCAGCAGGTGTTAGGTGGTGAGGCAGCAGCAGCAGGTGTTAGGTGGTGAGGCAGCAGCAGCAGGTGTTAGGTGGTGAGGCAGCAGCAGCAGGTGTTATGTGGTGAGGCAGCAGCAGCAGGTGTTAAGTGGTGAGGCAGCAGCAGCAGGTGTTATGTGGTCAGGCAGCAGCAGCAGGTGTTAAGTGGTGAGGCAGCAGCAGCAGGTGTTAGGTGGCAGGCAGCAGCAGCAGGTGTTAGGTGGCAGGCAGCTGCAGCAGGTGTTAGGTGGTGAGGCAGCAGCAGCAGGTGTTAGGTGGTGAGGCAGCAGCAGCAGGTGTTAGGTGGTGAGGCAGCAGCAGCAGGTGTTAGGTGGTGAGGCAGCAGCAGCAGGTGTTAGGTGGTGAGGCAGCAGCAGCAGGTGTTAGGTGGTGAGGCAGCAGCAGCAGGTGTTAGGTGGTGAGGCAGCAGCAGCAGGTGTTAGGTGGTGAGGCAGCAGCAGCAGGTGTTAGGTGGTGAGGCAGCAGCAGCAGGTGTTAGGTGGTGAGGCAGCAGCAGCAGGTGTTAGGTGGTGAGGCAGCAGCAGCAGGTGTTAGGTGGTGAGGCAGCAGCAGCAGGTGTTAGGTGGCCAGGCAGCAGCAGCAGGTGTTAGGTGGTGAGGCAGCAGCAGCAGGTGTTAGGTGGTGAGGCAGCAGCAGCAGGTGTTAGGTGGTGAGGCAGCAGCAGCAGGTGTTAGGTGGTGAGGCAGCAGCAGCAGGTGTTAGGTGGTGAGGCAGCAGCAGCAGGTGTTAGGTGGTGAGGCAGCAGGTGTTAGGTGGTGAGGCAGCAGCAGCAGGTGTTAGGTGGTGAGGCAGCAGCAGCAGGTGTTAGGTGGTGAGGCAGCAGCAGCAGGTGTTAGGTGGTGAGGCAGCAGCAGCAGGTGTTAGGTGGTGAGGCAGCAGCAGCAGGTGTTAGGTGGTGAGGCAGCAGCAGCAGGTGTTAGGTGGTGAGGCAGCAGCAGCAGGTGTTAGGTGGTGAGGCAGCAGCAGCAGGTGTTAGGTGGTGAGGCAGCAGCAGCAGGTTTAAGTTAGTAAGTTTTAAGGTTTATGTTACATAATAAACAATATTGTTGGCAGAACATTCATATACAAGGTTAATTATTTAACCAAGAATAACCCAATAAGTTACTAAGTTTATTTAGGTACAAGTACACATAAATACACTTAAACAAATTATCATACATAGTAACATGTACATTAACCACCAGAGTAACACAAAAATTATCATACATAGTAACATGTACATTAACCACCAGAGTAACACAAAAATTATCATACATAGTAACATGTACATTAACCACCAGAGTAACACAAAAATTATCATACATAGTAACATGTACATTAACCACCAGAGTAACACAAAAATTATCATACATAGTAACATGTACATTAACCACCAGAGTAACACAAAAATTATCATACATAGTAACATGTACATTAACCACCAGAGTAACACAAAAATTATCATACATAGTAACATGTACATTAACCACCAGAGTAACACAAAAATTATCATACATAGTAACATGTACATTAACCACCAGAGTAACACAAAAATTATCATACATAGTAACATGTACATTAACCACCAGAGTAACACAAAAATTATCATACATAGTAACATGTATATTAACCACCAGAGTAACACAAAAATTATCATACATAGTAACATGTACATTAACCACCAGAGTAACACAAAAATTATCATACATAGTAACATGTACATTAACCACCAGAGTAACACAAAAATTATCATACATAGTAACATGTACATTAACCACCAGAGTAACACAAAAAGTTATCATACATAGTAACATGTACATTAACCACCAGAGTAACACAAAAATTATCATAGTAACATGTACATTAACCACCAGAGTAACACAAAAATTATCATACATAGTACACATCATACATTAACCACCAGAGTAACACAAAAATTATCATACATAGTAACATGTACATTAACCACCAGAGTAACACAAAAATTATCATACATAGTAACATGTACATTAACCACCAGAGTAACACAAAAATTATCATACAGTATTAACCACCAGAGTAACACAAAAAAATTAGTCATACATTAACCACCAGAGTAACACAAAAATTATCATAAATGTAACCACCAGAGTAACACAAAAATTATCATACATAGTAACCACCAGAGTAACACAAAAATTATCATACATAGTAACCACCAGAGTAACACAAAAATTATCATACATAGTAAACCAGAGTGTACATACATAGTAACCACCAGAGTAACACAAAAATTATCATCCATAGTAACCACCAGAGTATACACAAAAATTATCATACATAGTAACCACCAGAGTAACACAAAAATTATCATACATAGTAACCACCAGAGTAACACAAAAATTATCATACAGTAGTAACCACCAGAGTAACACAAAAATTATCATACATAGTAACATGTAACCACCAGAGTAACACATTAAAATTATCATACATAACAGTAACCACCAGAGTAACACAAAAATTATCATACATAGTAACCACCAGAGTAACACAAAAATTATCATACATAGTAACAAAAATTATCACATAGTAACCACCAGAGTAACACAAAAATTATCATACATAGTAACCACCAGAGTAACACAAAAATTATCATACATAGTAACCACCAGAGTAACACAAAAATTATCATACATAGTAACCACCAGAGTAACACAAAAATTTATACATAGTAACCACCAGAGTAACACAAAAATTATACATAGTAACCACCAGAGTAACACAAAAATTATCATACATAGTAACCACCAGAGTAACACAAAAATTATCATACATAGTAACCACCAGAGTAACACAAAAATTATCATACATAGTAACCACCAGAGTAACACAAAAATTATCATACATAGTAACCACCAGAGTAACACAAAAATTATCATACATAGTAACCACCAGAGTAACACAAAAATTATCATACATAGTAACCACCAGAGTAACACAAAAATTATCATACATAGTAACCACCAGAGTAACACAAAAATTATCATACATAGTAACCACCAGAGTAACACAAAAATCATCATACATAGTAACCACCAGAGTAACAAAAATTATCATACATGGTAACCACCAGAGTAACACAAAAATTATCATACATAGTAACCACCAGAGACAAAAAACTTAGTGACATTGTAACCACCACTCCTTGTAATATCTTATTATATAAACCTTAAAACAACTAAGTAACTCAACTGTGTGAAAATCAGTTAAGAATTTGTTTAGATCTTTAACCTCAGAGGGTTAGCCACCCAGAATAACCCAAGAAAGTCAGTGCATCATCGATGGACTTTGTCTATTTCCATTGTAACCATAATTTTGTGCCTCAGGATGCGACCCGCACCAGTCAATTAACACCCAGGTACCTACTTGGTAGGTAGCAGGACAACGGGTGTAAAGAAATGCATCAAAAGTTTCCACTTCCACCGCAAATCCAAGCCAGACTCTCAGTGTGTGAAGTGAGAGCTTTGCCAGCTAGGCCACAGGAAGATATATTAGGAATAAGGGTGACTCATGACCTGGCAAGGGTAGAAACTTTAGGGGTGTTTCCTTACATCAGGTGTCCCGTTCACCTACCAAGCAAGTAGGTACCTGGGTATTAGTGGAGTTGTGTGGGCGGCATCCTGGGGTAAAAGATTGAGGATCTCTTTAACACACTGACATTAGGTTATCCTTGGTGGCTAATCCTCCAGATTTAAAAATCCAAACAAAATCTTATCTTAAGGTAAACTGAGTTATTCACATTAACATTAAAAAGAGGGTCAACTTACAGTAATAGGAACTTGTTTACATTATAGTAACTAGTAATTTACATAGTCATGTAAATACATTCTTTACTGTAACAGTGAAATTCAATTCAGTTGAATATATTAGGTTAGGTTACATATTAACAATATGGTACCATATTGCTACCATATTACCAATACAGCGGAACCTCGGTTTTCGTCATTAATTCTTTCCAGAAAATCTAACGAAAACTGAATTCGACGAAAACTGAAGCAATATTTCCCAAAAGAAATAATGTAAATCCAATTATAATCCATTCCAGACATCCAAAAGCATTGACAAAAAATACATTTTATAGAGAATAACAATAGTTTTAAATACAGATAAAATGAGAAATAAATATAAAGGACTAATGAAATGGGTAAATGAACATTTAACATAACTTTTACCTTTATTGATGACTTGTTGGCGTATGGAAGATGGCGATGATGGGAGAGGAATGAGAGGTTATCTGTACCACCATAACTACCACCCTCTACCACCACTACTACCACCCTCTACCACCACTACTACCATCACTACCACACTCTACCACCATCACAACGACTATCTCCCTCTACCACCATCACTACCACCCTCTACCACCACCACTACCACCCTCTACCACCATCACTACCACCCTCTACCACCATCACTACCACCCTCTACCACCATCACTACCACCCTCTACCACCATCACTACCACCCTCTACCACCATCACTACCACCCTCTACCACCATCACTACCACCCTCTACCACCATCACTACCACCCTCTACCACCATCACAATGACTATCTCCCTCTACCACCATCACTACCACCCTCTACCACCATCACTACCACCCTCTACCACCATCACTACCACCCTCTACCACCATCACTACCACCCTCTACCACCATCACTACCACCCTCTACCACCATCACTACCACCCTCTACCACCATCACTACCACCCTCTACCACCATCACTACCACCCTCTACCACCATCACTACCACCCTCTACCACCATCACTACCACCCTCTACCACCATCACTACCACCCTCTACCACCATCACTACCACCCTCTACCACCATCACTACCACCCTCTACCACCATCACTACCACCCTCTACCACCATCACTACCACCCTCTACCACCATCACTACCACCCTCTACCACCATCACTACCACCCTCTACCACCATCACTACCACCCTCTACCACCATCACTACCACCCTCTACCACCATCACTACCACCCTCACCACCATCACTACCACCCTCTACCACCATCACTACCACCCTCTACCACCATCACTACCACCCTCTACCACCATCACTACCACCCTCTACCACCATCACTACCACCCTCTACCACCATCACTACCACCCTCTACCACCATCACTACCACCCTCTACCACCATCACTACCACCCTCTACCACCATCACTACCACCCTCTACCACCATCACTACCACCATCACTACCACCCTCTACCACCATCACTACCACCCTCTACCACCATCACTACCACCCTCTACCACCATCACTACCACCCTCTACCACCATCACTACCACCCTCTACCACCATCACTACCACCCTCTACCACCATCACTACCACCCTCTACCACCATCACTACCACCCTCTACCACCATCACTACCACCCTCTACCACCATCACTACCACCCTCTACCACCATCACTACCACCCTCTACCACCATCACTACCACCCTCTACCACCATCACTACCACCCTCTACCACCATCACTACCACCCTCTACCACCATCACTACCACCCTCTACCACCACCCTCTACCACCATCACTACCACCCTCTACCACCATCACTACCACCCTCTACCACCATCACTACCACCCTCTACCACCATCACTACCACCCTCTACCACCATCACTACCACCCTCTACCACCATCACTACCACCCTCTACCACCATCACTACCACCCTCTACCACCATCACTACCACCCTCTACCACCATCACTACCACCCTCTACCACCATCACTACCACCCTCTACCACCATCACTACCACCCTCTACCACCATCACTACCACCCTCTACCACCATCACTACCACCCTCTACCACCATCACTACCACCCTCTACCACCATCACTACCACCCTCTACCACCATCACTACCACCCTCTACCACCATCACTACCACCCTCTACCACCATCACTACCACCCTCTACCACATCACTACCACCATCACTACCACCCTCTACCACATCACTACCACCATTACTACCACCCTCTACCACCATCACTACCACCCTCTACCACCATCACTACCATCCTCTACCACCATCACTACCACCCTCTACCACCATCACTACCACCCTCTACCACCATCACTACCACCCTCTACCACCATCACTACCACCCTCTACCACCATCACTACCACCCTCTACCACCATCACTACCACCCTCTACCACCATCACTACCACCCTCTACCACCATCACTACCACCCTCTACCACCATCACTACCACCCTCTACCACCATCACTACCACCCTCTACCACCATCACTACCACCCTCTACCACCATCACTACCACCCTCTACCACCATCACTACCACCCTCTACCACCATCACTACCACCCTCTACCACCATCACTACCACCCTCTACCACCATCACTACCACCCTCTACCACCATCACTACCACCCTCTACCACCATCACTACCACCCTCTACTACCACCATCACTACCACCCTCTACCACCATCACTACCACCCTCTACCACCATCACTACCACCCTCTACCACCATACCACCATACTACCACCACCCTCTACCACCATCACTACCACCCTCTACCACCATCACTACCACCCTTTACCACCATCACTACCACCCTCTACCACCATCACTACCACCCTCTACCACCATCACTACCACCATCACTACCACCCTCTACCACCACTACCACCCTTTACCACCATCACTACCACCCTCTACCACCATCACTACCACCCTCTACCACCATCACTACCACCCTCTACCACCATCACTACCACCCTCTACCACCATCACTACCACCCTCTACCACCATCACTACCACCCTCTACCACCATCACTACCACCCTCTACCACCACCACTACCACCCTCTACCACCACCCTCTACCACCATCACTACCACCCTCTACCACCATCACTACCACCCTCTACCACCATCACTACCACCCTCTACCACCATCACTACCACCCTCTACCACCATCACTACCACCCTCTACCACCATCACTACCACCCTCTACCACCATCACTTCCACCTATCTACCACCACAACTACCACCCTCTACCACCATCACTACTACCCTCTACCACCATCACTACCACCCTCTACCACCATCACTACCACCCTTTACCACCTTCACTACCACCTTCTACCACCATCACTACCACCATCACTACCACCATCACTACCACCCTCTACCACCACCATCACTACCACCATCACTACCACCCTCTACCACCATCACTACCATCCTCTACCACCATAACTACCACTGTTACTACCACCCTCTACCACCATCACTACCACCATCACTACCACCCTCTACCACCATCACTACCATCACTACCACCCTCTACCACCATCACTACCACCCTCTACCACATCACTACCACCCTCTACCACCATCACTACCATCCTCTAAAACTATCACTACCACCCTCTACCACCATCACTACCACCCTCTACCACCATCACAACCACAACCACCATCACTACCACCCTCTACCACCATCACTACCACCCTCTACCACCGTCACAACCACTACCACCCTCACTACCACTCTCTACCACCATCACAACCACTACCACCCTCTACCACCATCACAACCACTACCACCCTCTACCACCATCACTACCACTCTCTACCACCACCACTACCACCCTCTACCACCACCACTACCACCATCACTACCACCCTCTACCACCATCACTACCACCATCACTACCACCCTCTACCACCATCACTACCACCCTCTACCACCATCACTACCACCCTCTACCACCATCACTACCACCCTCTACCACCATCACTACCACCCTCTACCACCATCACTACCACCCTCTACCACCATCACTACCACCATCACTACCACCATCACTACCACCATCTCTACCACCATCACTACCACCCTCTACCACCATCACTACCACCCTCTACCACCATCACTACCACCATCACTACCACCATCACTACCACCCTCTACCACCATCACTACCACCCTCTACCACCATCACTACCACCCTCTACCACCATCACTACCACCCTCTACCACCATCACTACCACCCTCTACCACCATCACTACCACCCTCTACCACCATCACTACCACCCTCTACCACCATCACTACCACCCTCTGCCACCATCACTACCACCCTCTACCACCATCACTACCACCCTCTACCACCATCACTACCACCCTCTACCACCATCACTACCACCCTCTACCACCATCACTACCACCCTCTACCACCATCACTACCACCCTCTACCACCATCACTACCACCCTCTACCACCATCACTACCACCCTCTACCACCATCACTACCACCCTCTACCACCATCACTACCACCCTCTACCACCATCACTACCACTCTCTACCACCATCACTACCACCCTCTACCACCATCACTACCACCCTCTACCACCATCACTACCACCCTCTACCACCATCACTACCACCCTCTACCACCATCACTACCACCCTCTACCACCATCACTACCACCCTCTACCACCATCACTACCACCCTCTACCACCATCACTACCACCATCACTACCACCCTCTACCACCATCACTACCACCATCACTACCACCATCACTACCACCATCACTGCCACCCCTACTGACGAGAAACCGAGAAACAAAGCCAGAATGCAAGTAAGTTTATTTAGGTATACACAGATACAGTTACATATGTATAAAGTACCTAGGATAACCCAAAAAGTCATAGTGACTTATTTTCATTGGGATGCTTTGTGTGGGTGTGGGTGGACACGTTCGGTACAACGGACCACTGTCAACTCGATGAAAACTGAGGTGATGAACGAAAACTCGGATAAAATTTTGATGATAAAAATCATCGAAAACTGAATTCGATGAAAACCAAGGCAAACAGAAACTGAGGTTCCACTGTATAAGAGTAATTTTCATCTCAGTCATATTCTTTATTCATTATATTTTTTTCGGCTCTTTATGAACTGGTTTATATAAGGAATGTCTTTAACATGAGCAGGTACCCAATTATTTTCATTAAAGTCTATTCTTTAATTTTTTTTTTACTTATCTTAATGCCAACTGTTATGTACATAACCTGTGTATATAACACAATGAATATTCCTTGTGAAAATTGTAATTTTGGAAATATTGTACCTTGGACCCTTGCCTAACGATATTAATCCGTTCCTGAGAACTCACTGTTAGCCGAATTAATTTTCACCATAAGAAATAATGGAAATCCAATTAATCCGTTCCAAACAGCCAAAAGTATTAATTTTTTTTTTTTTTCATGAAATATACATTTCCCTACAAAGAAAACAATGAGACATGTACAATAACTACATAAAT
>NW_027200616.1:0-18841 GCF_038502225.1 Cherax quadricarinatus
TAGCTGATGTGTTGATTGTAACTTAGACACAAGACTGGAAGATCACAGGAACGCTCTCTCATTCACCTCTGACCAGTGATTTTTCTTCAGTCTCTCAGCATAATGGATTATAGCGACAATTTTATCTAATGAACTTGTCAAACTTTCTCTTGATCTCTAGTAGTGATGTTTACAGAGGGAATTGAATTGTACTGAATGAAACTGTATATATGTATTTATTTAATTGTGAGTTTTGTTGTAACTTATGTTAATTCGTCCATCAACACACAAGAGTAGAAGCTAAACAACAATAGCTGCTCAAAAACTCTCAACAGTGCACAACAGCTGTAGCAACACACAACAACTGCAGCAGTATTACAATCCGTAACAACAAAAAGCAGCTGTAGCAAAATACAACAATGTTCACAGAGTTGTAGTAATAGCTAACAGGTGCAGTAACAGTAAATGCAGTCAAATAGTGTCCACAGTAATACATAGCACCTGCAGTAACACAGCCGAAGATGCAATAACCAGCTGCCAGAACACACGTCATCATCTTCAAATCACAACTGCTGCATCAACACTCACAAGCTGTATCAGTACACATAAGTTATAGCAACACAACAGAAAAAACAGCACACAATGGAAGCAGGAACGCACAACTGTTGAAGCAACACACATCAGATGTAGCACAGACAACAGATGTAGTAACACACAATTGCAAGATGACACAGCAGTTGTAGCAGATGTATCATCACCTGACAGCTGCAATAACAGCAGGTGCAACTCAATAAACAGCAACAGAAGCACAAAAGAGGAGTAGTAACAGACTATAACAGTAAAAAAACACAACAGGTTCAGCAACACAACTGCTGTAACAAAGCAGCTGCAGGAACGAGCAAAAATTAAAGCATTAAACATGTGCAATATACGTACAACACCTACAACAACAAGTAACACCTGCAGCAGTACACAGTAAATACAACACACAGAAGACGAAACATCAAACAGCTGAAGAAACAGAAAAGAGCTGCAACACAACACAACTGCAGCAGCAACACAACACAGCTGCAATACCACACAGTAGTTGCAGCATATCAGCACAGCTGCAGCAACACATAAGAGCTGCAGCAACAAAGAATAGCTACACGAATACAACAACAACAACTCAATATGCCAGCAGCAATGTTCAACAGCTGCAACAACACACAACAGCTGCAGCAACGCACATCAACAGTAACACAAAATACTTACTTCAAGACCAAAGCAACAGCACATCATTAACAATGCTTAACAGATGCTGCAACGCACAACAGTTGCAGCAACACGTAACAGTTACAGCAACACACAAAAGCTGCAGTACCACACAACAGATGGAGTAACACACATAAGGTGTAGCAACACGTAACAGCTACTGCAATACACGATAGCTACAATACACAATAGCTACAAAAACACTGAACAACTGCAGCAAAACACAACAGTTACAGGAACACACAACAGCTACAGCAACACACAATAGCTTCAACAACATACAACAGCTTTAACAACACACAACAGATTCAACAACACACAACTCCTTGCATTACCACACATCAGCTACAAAAGCAGTTAATAGTTACAGCAATAAATAACATTTGCAGCAACACACAACCTTTACAGTAACATACAACAGCTACAGCAACACACAACACTTGCAGCTTCACCAACTTACAGCACACACATGCAGCAACACACAGCAGCTACATCAACACACAACAGCTGCAACACCACACAACAACTGCCACACGACGCAACAGCTACTGCACCATACAACAGCTACAGCAACACACAACGGGCACAGCAAAAATCAACAGCTGTAGCCCCACGCAACAGCTGTACCCCCACGCAACAGCTGCAGCAACGTACAACAATTGCAGCAACATACAGTATCTATAGGAACATGCAATAGCTACAGCAACAAACAACAGCTGCAGCAACACAATTGCAACAACACACAACAACTGCAGCAACACAATTGCAACAACATACAACAACTGCAGCAACACACAACAGTTGCAGCAACACACAACAATTGCAGCAACACACAACAGTTGCAGCAACACACAACAATTGCAGCAACACACAGTAGCTACAACAACAAACAACAGCTGCAGCATCCCACAGCAGCTACAACAACACACGACAGCTACTGCAGCAGACAACAACTGCAGCAACACACAACAGCTACATCGACACACAACAGTTACAGGAACCCACATCAAATGTAGCAAGAAATAACAATTTCAACAGAAAACAGGGCGAAGCAGCTGTGGCAACAGATATCAGCTGCAGTAACAGCAGATGAAGTAAAAACAAAAGCAAGAGTAACACACAACACTTCTGGAACTACACACAACAGCTGCAGCAACACACAAGAGATGTGGCAGCACGCACGACTGTAGAAAACTAATAATAAATGCAGCAAAACGCAGCAATTGTAGAAACACTCAAACGTTGTAGCAACACACTAAAGCTGTAGCAACACACGAAAGCTGTAGCAACACAAAACAGCTGGAGCGAGGCAAAATAACTACAGAAACATACAAATTATGCACCTACACTCAACACGCAACACTCAACACTTGTAGAAACACTAAGATGTTGCAAGAGCAACAGTGCCTGCATCAACACGATAAAACTTCATCGACACACAACAGCTGCATCATCACACAACAACTGCAGCAACACAAAACATCTGCAGTATAATACAACAGCTGTAGCAACTCATGGAACTGCAGCAACACACGATACCCGCTACAACAAAGAACATATATAGCTATACATATCTGCTGCAGTAGCAAACAATACCTGTAGCAACACCAAACATCTGCAGCAACATACTACACCTGAGGAAATGCACAACTGCAGCAACACACAACAACTGCACATAACTATAGCAACACACGACTGCAGTAACACACAACTACAGCAACACACATCAAAACAATATACAAATGATACAACAACGTACAACTGGAATAAAAACACCTACAGCAAAACACAGTAACTGATCCAATCATCCCCAAAAAACCAGCACACAATAGCTGAGAAAACAAACAACAGCTGTACCAACAGCAACGGTAAGACAATAGCTTACAAGACAAACCACAAGTGCAGAAATGATAAACAACTGCAGTAACACGCAACATATGCATGTGTGTTTGAGTGGGTGTGTGTGAGTGATTTTCCTTGTGTATGTCTGTATGTGTGTGTGTGTGTGTCTACTCACCTACTTGTACTCACCTAGTTGTTGTTGCAGGGATCGAGTCAGAGCTCCTGGCCCCGCCTCTTCAGTGGTCGCTATTGGGTAACTCTCCCTGGTCCGTGAGATTTATCATACCTCTTCTTAAAACTATGTATGGATCCTGCCTCCACAACACCACTCTGTGTGTGTGTGTGTGTGTGTGTGTGTGTGTGTGTGTGTGTGTGTGTGTGTGTGTGTGTGTGTGTGTGTGTGTGTGTGTGTGTGTATGTGTGTATGTGTGTGTGTGTGTGTGTGTGTGTGTGTTTGTACTCACCGAGTTGTGGTCCGATGGTTGGTACTCATCTTTTGGCCCTGACTCAGAGAATGCTTTGATCGGCTTCTAGCCTCTTATCAGACTTTTTGCTGAAGCTTTGCATATTGAGTTTGCCTCCACCAGTGCTTCACGCAGGTCATTCCCTTTGTTAACCCCTCTGAAACAGAAACACTTCTTTATATCCATATTACCTTAGTGGAGTGTCCTTAAATGTGTCCTCTTCATCTAAGTCTTCTTATTTCAAATCAACTGTTTCTATATGCACTCTCACTTCTTCTTAAGATTTTATACGTCGGAATAAAAGTCCCTCTTTCTGTCCTTCTCTGTAGTCGCCTGGTACAGTTCCTTCAACCTCTCCTCATAGTGCATTAATCTCAGTTCTTTTAATAGCCTGGTTGCAAACCTTTGAACCTTTTCTAGTTTTCCCAGTTGCTTAACCAGGTGTGGGTTGGATTCTGGAGCCTCGTACTCTCTGCTTGACCTAACATATATCGTATATAAGTTACTGAGGGATTCTTTATTCATTTTCCAGAGGTTTACTATTCTTGCCTAAGCCGCTGTCATTATATGGTTTATGTGCAATTCTGACAAGCTGCTTGGTGCTATAGCCGCCCTTAGGTCATTCTCACTCTCTGATATTTGCAGATTTTTTTCGTTCATGATGTAATCAGTATCTGACCTACCCTCTGAGTCTACAAAATGCAAGAGGAATTCTCAGTAACTTGGGTTGAAATAGAAAAGCAACTTGAGAATAAACATCTGAAGTAAGTTGGTCTCCCTGCACTTAATCACTTTCGGCTTGTCCTCCTATTATCATGACAGATAATACTCCGTCCATCTCTGATAGGTCATTCACGAATATTAGGAACAGTAGGGGTCATAGCACTCATCCTCTCGGAACCCCGCTATTTACTCTTTCCCACTTGAATACATGGGTGTCTCATCCTATACTGTTAATCTCTGTCTTCTGCTCTTTATTACCTGTTTGTCCCACTTGAGCACGCTGACTTTTAATCACTGGTTGTACTCTACGATATGCTAAGCTACAGTCCAAGAAAATGCAGTCCACCCATAATTCTGGAGTAGAACTCAGGTACAATAAATAAAAACACTGTACGGGTGGGACTTAAACTCATGACAATTGAGTCATAAAACTATAAGCCAGTGAATAAGCAGTTTCATACGACAGAATTTTCCATCCTATAATCTGTGCTGATGTTCTGAAGAGAATCTTCTCTCTATGTGTCCCAGTATCACTTTCCTTATTATCTTCTCCCGGACTTATGACAATGTTCGTGTTAGAGATATTGGCCTATAATTCAGGTACTCTTATCTGTTCCCATTTCTAAGTAAGGGGAACACATTTGCTTTTTTGCAAATTATCTGGCAGCGGTCCTAAATGGAGAGATTGTCACTTAGTTGTTTTGCAACCTCAGCACACATGCGGTCGCAACATTTCTTCGTCTATTGTTTTGCCAGTGTATGAATGTATGTACTCACCTATTTGTGGTTGCAGGGGTCGAGTCATAGCTCCTGGCCCCGCCTCTTCGCTGATTGCTACTAGGTCCTCTCTCTCCCTGCCCCATGAGCTTTATCATACCTCGCCTTAAAACTATGTATGGCTCCCGCCTCCACTACGTCACTTTCTAGGCTATTCCACTTCCTGACGACTCTATGACTGAAGAAATACTTCCTAACATCCCTTTGATTCATCTGAGTCTTCAACTTCCAATTGTGACCTCTTGTGTCTGTGTCCCTTCTCTGGAACATCCCGTCTTTGTCCACCTTGTCTATTCCGCGCAATATTTTATATGTCGTTATCATGTCTCCCCTGACCCTCCTGTCCTCCAGTGTCGTCAGGCCGATTTCCCTCAACCTTTCTTCATAGGACAATCCCCGTAGCTCTGGGACTAGTCTTGTTGCAAACCTTTGCACTTTCTCTAATTTCATGACGTGCTTGACAAGGTGTGGATTCCAAACTGGTGCTGCATACTCCAGTATGGGCCTGACGCAAATGGTATACAGAGTCTTGAACAAATTCTTACTGAGGTATCGGAACGCTATCCGTAGGTTTGCCAGGCGCCCGTATGCTGCAGCAGTTATCTGATTGATGTGCGCCTGAGGAGATATGCTCGGTGTTATACTCACCCCCAGATCTTTTTCCTTGAGTGAGGTTTGCAGTCTTTGGTCATCTAAACTACATTGTGTCTGCGGTCTTCTTTGCCCTTCCCCAATCTTCATGACTTTGCATTTGGCAGGGTTAAACTCAAGGAGCCAGTTGCTGGACCAGGCTTGTAGCCTGTCCAGGTCTCTTTGTACTCCTGCCTAATCCTCATCCGATTTGATTCTTCTCATTAACTTCACATCATCTGCAAACAAGGACACTTCTGAGTCTATCCCTTCCGTTATGTCGTTCACATATACCAAGAACAGCCCAGGTCCTAGGACTGACCCCTGTGGAACCCCGAGTGTCACAGGCGCCCACTCTGACACCTCGTCAAGTACCATGACTCGTTGTTGCCTCCCTGTCAGGTATTCTCTGATCCATTGCAGTGCCTTTCCTGTTATGTGTGCCTGATCCTCTAGCTTTTGCAGTAACCTCTTGTGAGGAACTGTGTCGAAGGCCTTCTTGCAGTCCAAAAAAATGCAGTTGATCCACCCTTCTCTCTCTTGTCTTACTTCTGTCACCCTGTCTTAAAACTCTAGTAGGTTTGTGACACAGGATTTTCCTTCCCTGAAACCGTGCTGGTTGTCAATTATACACTTTTCTTTCCAGGTGCTCCACCACTCTCCTCCTGATGATCTTCTCCATGACCTTGCATACTTTGCACGTTAGTGATACAGGTCGGTAGTTTAGTGCCTCATGTCTGTCTCCCTTTTTAAAAATTGGGACTACATTTGCCATCTTCCATATCTCAGGGAGTTGCCCAGTTTCAAATGATGTGTTGAAGATCTTTGTTAATGGCACACACAATATCTCTGCTCCCTCTTTAAGAACCCACGGAGAGATGTTGTCTTGTCCCACCGCCTTTGAGGTGTCAAGTTCGCATAGCTTCTTCATCTCCTCTTTGGTTATATGTACCTCATCCAGCTCTTGCTGGTGTACCCCCCAGTTCTGATTTCCTGGAGTCCTACTGGTTTCCACTGTAAATACTTCTTTAAATCTCGTGTTGAGCTCCTGACATACCTCTCGGTCGTTTCTTGTGAATTCCCTATCACCCTTCCTCAGTCTGATTACCTGGTCCTTGACTGTTGTTTTCCTCCTGATGTGGCTGTACAACGGCTTCGGGTCAGTCTTGACTTTCGATGCTATGTCATTTTCATATTGCCGCTGAGCCTACCTTCTTATCTGTGCATATTCGTTTCTGGCTCTTCGGCTAATCTCTTTATTTTCCTGAGTTCTCTGTCTTCTGTACCTTTTTCATTCTCTAGTACACCTAGTTTTTGCCTCCCTACACCTTTGGGTGAACCAAGGACTCGTTCTGTTCTTCCCATTATTTCTGTTTCCCTTGGAAACAAACCTCTCCTCTGCCTCCTTGCATTTTGTTGCCACATAGTCCATCATTTCTTGTACTGGTTTTCCTGTCAGTTCCCTCTCCCACTGAATGTCTTGAAGGAAGTTCCTCATGCCTGAGTAGTTCCCCCTTTTGTAATTTGGTTTTTCCCACCCTATTCCTGCTACTCTCTCCACTTGGAGCTCAGCTATGTAGTCGAAGCACAGAACCACATGATCATTAGCTCCCAGGGGCCTTTCATACATGATATCCTCGATGTCCGAACTACTCAAGGTGAATACAAGGTGCAGTCTTGCTTGTTCATCCTCTCCTCTCTCTCTGGTAGTGTCTCTAACATGTTGATGCATGAGGTTTTCCAGTACCACATCCATCATCTTGGCTCTCCATGTTTCGGGACCCCCATGGGGCTCCAGGTTTTCCCAGTCAGTCTCCTTTTGATTGAAATCACCCATAATTAGTAACTTTGCTCCCCCCATGTGTGCTCTCCTGGCCACCTCGGCTAGTGTGTCGACCATTGCTCTGTTGCTCTCATCGTATTCTTCTCTTGGCCTCCTGCAGTTCTGTGGTGGGTTGTGCATTACTGCAATTATCACCTTATGTCCCTCAGACTGGATTGTTCCTACTAAGTAGTCCCTTTCGCCCACGCCATCCATTCCTTCCCTTTTTTCAAAACCCCACTGGTTTTTAATGAGCAGTGCAACTCCTCCCCCCCCCTCTCCTCCCTCTGTCTTTCCTGAGGATTTGATATCCGTATGGAAAGATTGAATCTATTATTCTGGTGAGTTTTGTTTCTGTGAGTGCTATTATGTCTGGGGATGTCTCCTTGATTCTTTCGTGCCACTCCTCATACTTATTTGTTATTCCATCTGCATTTGTATACCACACCTTCAACTTCTTTTCTAAGACTGTGGTCTGGGAGGTGTACTGAGGTTGGGGAAGCGGAAGACCTGATAAGGAACTATGGGTGGTTACTGTAGGGGTGGAGTTTGTAATGCAGTGGGTGGGGGCTTTGGATGTGGCATGGGTGTTTTGGTTTATAGTGTTTGGTTGCACTGGGGTTGACATGGTTGGGAGGCTAATATAGGAAGTTGTGAGGGAGGCTGTATTTGATCTTCTTCCTGTGTCTGGGATCTCCTGTCTGTCTTCTCCATCCCCTCTCTTTCCTCCTTTCGCCTTTGTACCATCTCTCTCTGTTTCTGCCTTTCTTCTTGTGTTCTGTCGCTGTCGAGATACACCTTCCTGTATGCTGGCATGTCCCTTAATCGTGCTTTCTCCTGCAGGATCCTGTTCCGAGTCGATTCTGCCTTGAAGGTCACTTTCACTGGCCGGGTTCTTTTTTTTACAAACCCCCCTATTCTCCGAAAATTTTCCAGCTGGGTCATGTCGTCTTCTCCTATTGCTTTCATGATGCTTTCAATTGCTTTTTTTCCCCTTGTTTTCTTGCTTCATATGTTTCCCCTTCAAGTTCCTGGAGCCCATACACAAAGACTGACCTCACCCTTTCATTCTCCCACTGCATATCCCTGTGTATCCCCTCATTCAATTTGATTTCCACCATTGCAGCTTTCCTTTCTTCAGTTTCACTAGCTAATGTACTTGGGCTCAGTGGCCTGTCATTTTCCCTTCTTGGCTTTCCCTGGGCTCTGCTGTGGTCTGTTAGGGCCTCCACATATAGCTTAGCTCTTTCATTTACTACAGTCTCCACTGACTGAGCTTCTACATGCAGTTTTGCTCCTTCTTTCCCTACAGTCCCCTTATTTGTGACTGAGGTAGCAGTCTCTGTTGTCAATCCCAAAATGTTCTTTAGTTCTTTAGGCTGTTTCAGATTTTTCAGTTCCTCTTCTAAACTCTGTATCCGAGACTCTGCTGCTTTGACTTGCACCTCCCACTTCCTGCTTTCCATATCTATCCTCTCTTCCATTCTCATGCTAAGTTCTTCTAGTTTCTTTTCCCATTCATGTTCCCTTTTTATGAGCTCTGCTGCCCAATCTTCCTTTGCAGCTTCCTCCTCCTGTCCCTTGGTTTTTCTTGTTGCTCTCTGGCAATCCATTTTTGTTTTATCCTGATTGCCTCAGAGTGGGAAACCTATGTAACTCTGTGTGTTAGGTTAGTAGTGTGTATGTCAGAGTGTGGGGGGGGGGAGGTAGAGGAGGAACTGTGGCTATGTGGGAGAGGATTGGGAGGGGGATTTAGGGGGGAATATGGGGAGTGGGAAGGAGGGAGAAGCAAGTGGGTGAGTGGGAGAGGGAGAGGGGGAAGGAAGGAGAGGTGGGGAGGGGGAAGGTGAAAGAGGGAGGGGAGAGATCAGGGAAAGGAGTGAGATGTCGGTGGGGAGGGGGGAGTGTATGTGTGAGTCTGGATATGTGTGTGTGTGTGTGTGTGAGTGTGAGTGTGTGTGTGTGTGTGAGGTAGGTGACTTGTGCGGTGTAATGTGGAGTCTCAGTGGTCCTTGACTGACCACAACTTCTTGTGACCTGACCCCCACCCTCCTGGGACTTGACCTGCACCTACTTACAATGTTGCCCTTAAAAGCTTGTCCTGCCACCTAGCTTATAGTAAGTTACTCGCCTTGTTCATTGAATTACCAATTGTTATTCCTTATTGAATACTTGAGTGCCTATTCTTTATCGTGCTATGAGAGACCATTCACAATCAGCTTGGCAGTTAATTGGAACCTGTAACCCCACACCCTCACAACCACTCATAGGTGAGTACAGTACTTGCAATGCAGCTGTAGCAGCCTGTAGATTGTCCAGCTCATGAGACGTCCTGGCGTAGATCCACCTCAATTTCTTCTCGTTAATAATGTACCCTATTCACTTTATTTCTCTCACTGGACACACGATTGTTTCACTTTATTAGCTTTCTTGGGTGACACGTGACAACGTCGCCTTACCACCCACACTAGCCTGCCCGCTCTGACTGCGCCACCACGGTTTACTTTCTAGATCACTTACAGAATTGTAGCTCTTACCTCACTTATGTGGCTCAGGCAGATTGTAAATCGCTTCTAGGATTGTTCACTACCCTCACACACTTTTCAACAATTGCAGAACACTTGGGTAGCCCTCAAAAACACTTATATTTGCGGAGCACGGAAGGCGTGACTCGCGCGCTTGGTGTCCCTACTGTGTGTGTGTGTCTGTGTGTGTGTACTCGCCTAGTTGCAAAGGTCGAGTCATAGCTCCTGGCCCCGCTTCTTCACTGGCCGCTTCTGGGTCACTCTCCCTGCACTATGAGCTTTATCATACCTCTGCTTAAAGCTGTGTATGGATCCTAGACCCACTCCATCGCTTCCAAAACTATTCCGATTCCTGACTACTCTGTGACTGAAGAAATATTTCCTAACATCCCTGTGATTCATCTGTGTCCCCTTGTTGCTGTGTCCCATTTCTGGAACATTCTGTCTCTGTCCACCTTGTCAATTCCTCTCAGCATTTTACTTGTCGTTATCATGTCCCCCCTATCTCTCCTGTCGTCCAGTGTCGTCCTGTCGATTTCCCTTAACCTCTCCTCGTAGGAAATACCCCTTAGCTCTGGGACTAGTCTTGTTGCAAACCTTTGCACTTTCTCTAGTTTCTTTACGTTCTTGGCTAGGTGTGGGTTCCAAACTGGTGCCGCATACTTCAATATGGGTCTAACGTACATAGTGTACAGGGTCCTGAACGATTCCTCATTAAGATGTCGGAATGCTGTTCTGAGGTTTGCTATGCGCCCATATGCTGGACCAGTTATTTGCCTGATGTGCTCCTCAGGAGATGTGCCTGGTGTTATACTATTCTCAAGATCTTTTTCCCTGAGTGATGTTTGTAGCCTCTGGCCCCCTAGACTGTACTCCGTCTGCGGTCTTTTTTGCCCTTCCCCAATCTTCATGACTTTCCACTTGGTGAGGTTGAAATCCAGGAGCCAATTGCTAGACCAGATCTGCAGCCTGTCCAGTTCCCTTTGTAATTCTGCCTGGTCTTCGTCCAAATGAATTCTTCTCATCAACTTCACATCATCTGCAAACAAGGACTCTTCGGAGTCTATTCCTTCCGTCATGTCGTTCACAAATACCAGAAACAGTACTGGTCCTAGGACTGACCCCTGTGGGACCCCACTCGTCACAGGTGCCCACTCTGACACCTCGTCACGTACCATGACTCGCTGCTGTCTTCTTGACAAGTATTCCCTGATCAATTGTAGTGCCTTCCCTTATTATCCCAGTTTTTGCACTAATCTTTTGTGTGAAACTTTGTTAAACGCCTTCTTACAGAAAATACAATCCACCCACCCCTCTTTCTCATGTCTTACTGCTGTCACCCTGTCATAGATCTCTAGTAGGTTTGTGACACAGGATTTCCCGTCCCTGAAACCATGTTGGCTGTTGTTGATGAGATCATTCCTTTCTAGGTGTTCCACCACTCTTCTCCTGTGTATGTGTGTGTGTACTCACCTATTTGTTGTTGCAGGGTTCGATTTATAGCTCCTGGCCTTCCCTATTAGTTGGTCGCTACTATGTGTATTCTTTCCCTGATCTAAGAGCTCTGTCGTACCTCTTCTTAAAGCTATTATGGATCCTGCCTCCACTACATCATTCTCTAGATTGTGTCACTTCCTGACAACTGTAGTACTGAAGAAATACTTCCTACCTTCCCTGTGACTCATCTGAGCTTTCAACTTCCAGTTGTGGCTCCTTGTGTCTGTGTCCCATCTCTGAAACATTCTGTCCTTATGCACCTTGTCAATTCCTCTCAGCATTTTAACCATCGCTATTACGTCCTCCTTATCCCTCCTGTCCTCCAGTGTCGTTAGGTTGAGTTCCCTTAACTTCTCCTTAGCTCCGGGACTAGTCTTGTTGCAAAACTTTGCACTTTCTTTAATTTCTTGACGTGTTTGACCAGGTGTTGGCTCTATACCGAGGCTGCATACTCCAATATGGACCTGGCGCACACAGTGTACAGTGTTATGACTGAATCCATAATTTCATATCGAAATTCTATTGTTAGGTTTGCCAGGCGTTCATATGCTGCAGCAGTTATTTGGTTGATATGCACCTTAGGGAATGTGTTCGGTGCGATGTTCAACCTAAAATCCTTTTCCTTGAGTGAGGTTTGCAGTCTTTAACCTCCGAGCAAGTACTCCATCTGCAGTCATCTTTGTCCTTCCCCAAGCTTCATCACTTTGAACTTGGTAGTGTTTAACTCAAGAAGCCAATTGTCGGACCAGGCTGCACCAGATCCCTTTGTAATCTTACCTGATCCTCATCCTGTTGATCTCTCAGAATTAGTTTCACGTCGTTTGTACACAATTACACTTCTAAATCTATTCCTTCCGTCACGTCATTCATATATACCAGAAACAACACTTGCCCTAAGACTGACTCTTGTGGAACCCAGCGCGACACATGCACTAACTCTGACACCTCGTCATGCACCATCACTAGTTATTTCCTTCCTATCAGGTATTACTCGATCCATTGCAGTGCATTTCTCGCTATTTCTGCTTGCTCCTCTAGCTTTTGTATCAGTATCTTCTGCTAAACTCTGTAAACAGCCTTCTTACAGCTCAAGAAAAGGCAGTTTAAGCACCCCTCTGTCTCTTGTCTTACTTCTGTTACCTTGTCAAAGAAGTTTAGTAGGTTTCTGATACAGATTTTCCCATTTCTGAATCTGTGCTGGTTATCCTTTCTTGGTGCTCCACCACTCTTCTCCTGACAATCTTCTCCATGACTTTACATAATGTAAATGTCACTGACAATGGTCTGTAGTAGAATGCTGTACTCGCCCAATTGTGGTTGCAGGGGTCGAGACAGCTCCTCGCCCCGCGCTTCACTGATCACTACTAGGTCCTCTCTCTCTCTCTCTCTCTCTCTCTCTCTCTCTCTCTCTCTCTCTCTCTGCTCCCTGAGCTTTATCATACCCTGTCTTAAACCTATGTATGGTTCCTGCCTCCACCACATCACTTGCTAGACTACTCCACTTCCTGACAACTCTATGATAGAAGAAATACTTCCTAACATCCCTATGACTCATCTGAGTCTTCAACTTCCAACTTTGACCCCTTGTTTCTGTCTCCCATCTCTGGAACATCCTGTCTCTGTCCACCTTGTCTATTCCACGCAGTATTTTGTATGTCGTTATCATGTCACCCCTAACTCTCCTGTCCTCCATTGTCGTCAGACCGATTTCCCTTAACTTTTCTTCGTACGACATTCCCCTTAGCTCTGGAACCAGCCTTGCTGCAAACCTTTGCACTTTCTCTATTTTCTTGACGTGCTTGACCAGGTGTGGGTTCCAAACGGCGCCGCGTACTCCAGTATGGACCTGAAGTGCACAGTGTATAGAGTCTTGAACGATTCTTTACTGAGGAATCGGAATGCTATACTCAGATTTTCCAGGCGCCCATATGCCGCAGCAGTTATCTGGTTAATGTGAGCTTCTGGCGACGTGCTCGGTATTATACTCACCCCTAGATCTTTCTCCTTCAGTGAGGTTTGCAGTCTTTGGCATCCTAACCTATACTATGTCTGCGGTCTTCTTTGCCCTTCCCCGATTTTCATGACTTTGCATTTGGCGGGGTTAAATTCTAGGCGGCAGTTGCTGGACCACGCATCTATCCTGTCCAGGTCTCTATGTAGACCTGTTTGATCCGCATCTGATTTTGTTCTCCTCATTAGCTTCACAGGGACACTTCTGAGTCTATCCCTTCCGTCATGTCATTTACATATATCAAGAATAGCACTGGTCCCAGAACTGACCCCCTGTAGGTCCCTGCTCGTCACATGCACCCACTGTAATACCTCATGTACCATGCCTCGCTGTTGTCTCCCTGTCAGGTATTCTCTGATCCATTGCAGTGCCCTTCCTGTTATACATTCCTGATCCTCCAGCTTCTGCATTAATCTCTTGTGAAGAACTGTGTCGAAGGCCTTCTTGCAGTCCAAGAAAATGCAACCAACCCACTCCTCCCTCTCATGTCTTACTTCAGTTACCTTGTCATAAAACTCCAGTAGGTTTGTGACACAGGATTTGCCTTCCATGAATCCGTGCTGGCTTTTGTTTATAACCTTGTTCCATTCCAGGTGCTCCACCACTCCCCTCCTGATAATCTTCTCCATGACTTTGCATACTATACACGTCAGTGACACTGGTATATAATGTAGTGCTTCGTTCCTGTCTCCTTTCGTAAAGATGGGGGCTACATTTGCTGTCTTCCATACCTCAGGTAGTTGCCCAGTTTCAAGGGATGTGTTGAAGATTGTGGTAGGTGGCACACACAGTGTCTCTGCTCCCTCTCTAAGGACCCATGGGAACATGTTGTCCGGTCCCACCACCTTTGAGGCATCAGGGTCACTTAGAAGCTTCTTCACCCCCTCTGTTTTGTCTTCCCAGTGTCCCATCAGCCTCCACTGTAAATGCTTCCTGAAATCTCGTGTTGAGCTCCTCACATACTTCTTGGTCATTTCTTGTGAGCTCCCCATCTTGTTTCTTCAGCCTGATTACCTGGTCCTTGACTGCTGTCTTCCTCCTGATGTGGCTGTAAAGCAGTTTTGGGTCAGACTTGACTTTCGATACTATGTCGTTTTCGTACTGCTGCTGGGCCTCCCCCCTTATCTGTGCATATTCGTTTCTGGCTCATCAACTAATCTCTCTATTTTCGTGGGTCCTTTGCTTTCTGTACTTTTTCCATTCTCTAGAACACTTAGGTTTTGCCTCTCTACACCTTCGGGTAAACCAAGGGCTCATTCTGGTCTTCCCATTATTTCTGTTACCCTTGGGAACAAATCTTTCCTCTGCCTCCTTGCATTTTTTTATGTAGTCCATCATTTCGTTAACTGACTTTCCTACCAACTCTCCTTCCCACTGAACCTCCTGCAGGAAGATCCTCATATCTGTGTAGTCCCCTCTTTTATTGTTTGGCTTTTCCCTTTCTACTCCTGTTACCCTCTCAACTTGTAGCTCTACGATGTATTCAAAGCTCAGAACCATGTGGTCACTAGCTCCATGGGGCCTTTCATGTGTGATATCCTCGATGTCTGAGCTATTCATGGTGAATGCAAGATCCAGTCTTGCTGGTTCATCTTCCCCTCTCTCTCTGGTAGTGTTCCTAACATGTTGACGCATGAGGTTTTCCAGTAACACATCCATCATCTTGGCTCTCCATGTTTCAGGACCCCCATGTGGCTCCAGGTTTTCCCAGTCAATCTCCCTGTAGCCGAAATCGCCCATAACCAGTAACTTTGTTCTGCTCGATTGAGCTCTTCTTGCCACCTCAGCTAGTGTGTCCACCATTGTTCTGTTGCACTCATCATATTCCTCTCATTGTCTCTTGCAGTTCTGTGGTGGATTATACATCAGTGCAATGACTACATTATGTTCCCCTGATTGAACTGTACCTACAACCCCTCCTTCCCTTGTGCTCCTCCTATCTTTCCTTAGGATCTGATGTCCAGGTGGGAAGATTGTGTCTGTTAATGTCCCAGTGAGTTTTATTTCTGTGACTGCTATGATGTCTGGGGACATCTCCTTGGTTCTTTCAGGGCACTCCTTACATTTATTCGTGTTTCCATCTGCGTTCATGTACCAAGCCTTCAACTTCTTTTCTATAACTGTGGTCCAGGGAAAGTAGAGGGTTTGGGGGAGCCGGTGCCCTGGTGGAGGCCTATACGGGGTTGTTGTGTGGGTGGGGTCAGTGGTGTTGGGATGGGGGCAGATTGCCTATGGGGGGGTTACAGTCGGGATGGGGGTTGTGGTGAGGGGGATGGGGGTAGAGGGGCTATGGGTGTTACAGTGGGGGTGGGAGTTGTTGTGAGATATGGGGTAGAGGGTACGGTGTGTGGATTACTGTGGGTTACTGTGGGGGTGGGGTTTGTGGTGATGGGGATGGGGGCAGAGGGTGTTTGGGTTACTCTGGTTTACTATGGAGAGGGGTTTGTGGTGAGGGGGATTGGGGCAGAGGGTACAGAGTGTGGGTTTTTGGATTAGGTTGTTTGATTGCATTGTGGTTGCCATGGTTAGGTTCCTTCTGAGGGTGGTACTGGAGGAGACAGTGTTTGTTCTTCCACCTGGGTCTGGTTTCTCCTGCTCCCCTCCTTCCTTGCCTCCCATTCCTCCTTGCGACATTGCACCCTCTTGTGCTCTGTCTCGGTCGAGGTACACGCTCTGGTGCTCTGATTTGTCGCTTAGACACATTCCTGCACGACCCAGGATGTTTTTTTCCTCTCACAAACCACCCAATTCTCCGAAAATTTGTCAGCTAGGTCATGTCTTCCTCTTCTATTGCTTTCATGTTGCTTTCAATTTTTTTTTCCTCCTGTTTTCTTGCTTCGTAAGTTTCCCCTTCTACTTCTTGGAGCCCATAGACAAAAAATGCCCTCTCCTATTCGTCATCTCACTCTACTTCCCTGAGCATCATCTGAGATGACTTAGTTCCTGCCATTGATGCACTTCTTCCTACTGTCTCTGCCCTATCCAGTGTCCTGTGCTTTGTTGTTCCTGGACACGGCAGCTGTCTGTTAGAGTCTCTGCATATAGCTTAGCTCTTTCATTGTCATTGGTCCCCTCATTTGTTCCTGCTGTTCTCCCTGTCTTTTCCCGAGCCCCACTCGGGTCTGATAGAGTCATCTCATATGGTATAGCTCCTTTGCTCCCTACAGTCCCCTCATCTGTGACTGATGTATCAGTTCTTGATGTCGTGGCTGTACTGTCCTTTGGTTCTTTAGGCTCCTTCAAACTTTTTAGTTCTTCTACTAAGCTCTGTATCTTAGCTTCTGCTGCTGTGACTTGTATCTCCCACTTCCTGCTCTCCTCAGCTATTTTCTCTTCCATTTTCTTGCTTAGCTCTTCTGGCCTCATTCTCCACTCCTTGTCGTGAGCTCTGCCTCCCAGTCTTCTCTCCCAGGTCCACCCCTCGCAGCTTCATCCACCAGTCCTCTGGTTCTCAATCCTGATTTTTGGAATCCTATTTTTCTTCCACAGAAGGAAGACCTTATGTGTTTTCAAGAGTGTGTGTGTGGAGGGGGGTGTTTGCTGTAGGGTGGGAGAAAGGGGGGCAGGCAAGGAGGTGGAGATATAGAAAGTGTGAGGGGGAACAGAGGCAGAGGAGAGAGAGAGATGGGGAAGGCCAGGGGAGAGGGGGAAGGGAAGTGCAGGAAGAGCAAGGGGGAGAAGGGAGTAGGAGGAGTAGATAGAAGGAGAAGGAAGATGAGGAGGGAGAGTGAATAGGAGAGAGAGAGAGAGAGGATGGGAGAGTGTAAGAGTGTGTAAGTGATGTGAGTGAGTGTATGCGCGTGTGAGTGAAAGAGTGTGGGTGAGAGAGTGTGAGTGAAAGAGTGTGATTAAGAAAGTGTGCGTGACAGAGTGTGAGTGAGAGAGTGTGAGTGGATGTGAGTGAGATTGTGTAAGTGTGAGAGTGTGAGAAAGGGAGTGAGATAGTGTAAGTGTGAGAGTGTGAGAAAGGGAGTGTGAGAAAGTGTGAGAGCATGTGCAAGAGCATGGGTGTGTGGGGGAGTGCGACAGAGAGAGTGTGAGAGAGTATGTGAAAGTGTGAGAGAGTGTGAGAGTGTGAGATTGTGACAGAGAGAGAATGTGAGAGAGTGTGAGAGAGGGTGTGAGAGAGTGTGAAAGAGAGCGTGGGAGAGGACAGGACTCAAGAAAATTTTGCAACACAGCTGTCAGCATATTATAATTGTTGGTGACCTCAACCAACACCTTACACAGAAGGACTTTGATGACCTTCTTGCAGTATTTGACATGAGAAATCTTTGTTGATTTCCCTACTCGCATCTCTGGCTCCTCCCTTGACCCAGTAGTGAGTGATCTGGCAGAAGGTATAGTCACTTGTCAACCCCTCGGCTACGTTGGATCATCTGACCACAAGGCTGTTTTTACGGCACTTAAGATCTCAACAGAACGAGGTGAGGAGTCCACACGCACAATCTGGCTATGGGAAAGAGGTAATTGGCCAGCCCTTTGCTTTGAGCTCGCCACCACCGATTGGAAAGTGAAAGCCTTCATTGGGTACATCCTTAATCTACAACAAGAACACATCCCTCACCAGTAACATGTGACGAAACCTACAAATCAGCCTTGGTTTGGCTTTCGTTGTAGAGAGGCTGCTACTGCTAATTACAAGGCATGGCGAAGGTGTAAGAGACATCCTACCACCTATAACAGGAACTTGCACAGGCAAGCTTGTAGTCATGTGGGTGACGTTCAAAAGTGGGCCATTGCTAAATGGGAGGTGGACACAAAACGAAAGCTAGCATCAGGTAGAGTAGGCTCCAAAACCTGGTGGTCCCTGGTCAAGGACAGACAGGGTTATCTGCCCGATGAACTCATTCGACCTTTAAATCGACAGGATGAGATCACCTCTACTAGTAGTGAAGAGAAAGCGGACCTCTTTGCCGAACACTTTGCTACCAAAATGCAAGTTCCTGATCCTGATCCTTGGCTAGCTGCAAACTGTGTCAAAACTGTCAGTGGTTACAATAAGCCAGGAGGAGGTGCATTTCCTTCTAAATCGCTTGACCAAGAAAAGGCTGTGGGCCCAGACAAGTTGAGCCCAAGATTTCTGAGATGTGCAGACCAGCTAGCAGCGCCTCTAACTCGCATCTTTCAGCACTGCCTAGTACAGTGTAAATGGCCTTCTCTGTGGAAAGAGGCAAATGTAGTCCCTGTTCACAAAAAGAAGAGCAAAGCAGAAATCAGCAACTACAGTGTCACTGTTGTCAATCACTGGCAAGATCCTTGAGACAATAATCTCAAGACAAATGACAGTTTTTGACTACCACTCACTACTTTGTGA
>NW_027200617.1:0-18832 GCF_038502225.1 Cherax quadricarinatus
GGATTTATCTCAAAAAGTATAAGTAACAGAAGTCCAAAAGTTATTTTACAGCTCTATACATCACTAGTGAGGCCTCATTTACATTATGCTGCTTAGTTTTAGTCCCCTTACTACAGGATGGACATAGACTCATTAGAGAACATACAGAGAAGAATGACTAAAATGATTTACTGTGTAAGGAACCTCCCGTATGAAAATAGACTTAAAGTCTTAAATCTCCACTCTCTGGAGAGGCGTAGAATGAGGGGAGATATCACTGAAGTGTATAAGTGGATGAAGGGCATAAACAAGGGAGACATTAATAAAGTACTGAGGGTGTCGAACCAGGTAAGAACCAGAAATAATGGATTTAAGTTGGATAAATTTAGATTTAGAAAGGACATAGGTAAGTACTGGTTTTCTAACAGAGTTGTAGATGCGTGGAACAGTCTTCCCAGTGGGGTGATAGAGGCTAGGACCTTGGGTAGCTTTAAGAAGAGATTGGGCAAATATGTGAGTGGGAGGGGCTGGGTTTGATTGGTGTCATTGGGTACGGGAGTTATTTCTTGGGTAGCTTTAGGTAGAGGTCGTTTTGATAAGGACCTGCCTCGCATGGGTCAGTAGGCCTTCTGCAGTATTCCTCCATTCTTATGTTCTTATACCTCTCAGTATTTTGTTCAATGGTATCATGTCACCACTAGTCCGTCTGTCCTCTAATATCATCAATTATAGTTCCTTTGATTTCTCCTCAAAGCTCATACCTCTCAGCTTTAGAATTAGAATCACTGCACATTTCAGAAATTTCTCTAGTTTCTTGATATACTTGAATTGGTGTGGGTTCCACACTGGTGCTGCGTACTCCAAGACGGGTCTGACAATACTGAACATAGAGTCGTGAATCCTTCCCTAATACAGTGTCTGAAAGTTTGTTAGATTTACTAGACGCGCGCTAGCTACGAAAGTTATTCTTTTGATGTGCACCTCGGTTAGTTACCATTTTGTCTTAGGCACTTGTCAATTAGACACTAGGCCTGTTGTATATATATATATATATATATATATATATATATATATATATATATATATATATATATATATATATATATATATATATATATATATACATATATGTGTGTGTGTGTGTGTGTGTGTACTCACCTAGTTGAGGTTGCGGGGGTCGAGTCCGAGTTCCTGGCCCCGCCTCTTCACTGATCGCTACTAGGTCACTCTCCCTGAGCCGTGAGCTTTATCATACCTCTGCTTAAAGCTATGTATGGATCCTGCCTCCACTACATCGCTTCCCAAACTATTCCACTTACTGACTACTCTGTGGCTTAAGAAATACTTCCTAACATCCCTGTGATTCATCTGTGTCTTCAACTTCCAACTGTGTCCCCTTGTTACAGTGTCCAATCTCTGGAACATCCTGTCTTTGTCCACCTTGTCAATTCCTCTCAGTATTTTGTATGTCGTTATCATGTCCCCCCTATCTCTCCTGTCCTCCAGTGTCGTCAGGTTGACTTCCCTTAACCTCTCCTCGTAGGACATACCTCTTAGCTCTGGGACTAGTCTTGCTGCAAACCTTTGCACTTTCTCTAGTTTCTTTACGTGCTTGGCTAGGTGTGGGTTCCAAACTGGTGCCGCATACACCAATATAGGCCTAACGTACACGGTGTACAGGGTCCTGAATGATTCCTTATTAAGATGTCGGAATGCTGTTCTGAGGTTTGCTAGGCGCCCATATGCTGCAGCAGTTATTTGGTTGATGTGCGCTTCAGGAGATGTGCCTGGTGTTATACTCACCCCAAGATCTTTTTCCTTGAGTGAGGTTTGTAGTCTCTGGCCCCCTAGACTGTACTCCGTCTGCGGTCTTCTTTGCCCTTCCCCAATCTTCATGATTTTGCACTTGGTGGGACTGAACTCCAGGAGCCAATTGCTGGACCAGGTCTGCAGCCTATCCAGATCCCTTTGTAGTTCTGCCTGGTCTTCGATCGAGTGAATTCTTCTCATCAACTTCACGTCATCTGCAAACAGGGACACCTCAGAGTCTATTCCTTCCGTCATGTCGTTCAGAAATACCAGAAACAGCACTGGTCCTAGGACTGACCCCTGTGGGACCCCGCTGGTCACAGGTGCCCACTCTGACACCTCGCCACGTACCATGACTCGCTGCTGTCTTCCTGACAAGTATTCCCTGATCCATTGTAGTGCCTTCCCTGTTATCCCTGCTTGGTCCTCCAGTTTGTGCACCAATCTCTTGTGTGGAACTGTGTCAAACGCCTTCTTGCAGTCCAAGAAAATGCAATCCACCCACCCCTCTCTCTCTTGTCTTACTGCTGTCACCATGTCATAGAACTCCAGTAGGTTTGTGACACACTGGAGTTCTATGACATGGTGACAGCAGTATGTGTGTGTGTGTGTGTGTGTGTGTGTGTGTGTGTGTGTGTGTGTGTGTGTGTGTGTGTGTGTGTGTGTGTGTGTGTGTGTGTGTGTGTGTGTGTGTGTGTGTGTGTGTGTGTGTGTGTGTGTGTGTGTGTGTGTGTGTGTGTGTGTGTGTGTGTGTGTGCAAATAAGTATACCCATAACACGAGCATTGCAACACGATGCTGGGATGAAAGCCTTGCTATTGCTGGCAGTGGCAGAGGAGGTCAGGTGAGGCGTGAGCCAGGGCGCTACGCCTCAAGTAACTCTTACAACATTGTTTTCCAGAATCATATGTTAAGTAGCGTGTTTGCCTAACTCTCAGGTCACGGAGGAACGAACCTTCGCCACTCCTTGCTCAGTATGACCCATACGAGTTTACATCACATTCAACAAAAAAAAAGACTTGTAGCATCATGTTTAATTATCAGGAAGAAAAATCTTTCCGTATTAATATCTTGACACGAAAATAATAGCGTTGACCCAAAACACTAATGGAAAAAAATAATTTCCTTGATGATTAAATATCTATACCCAGGTGTTTACACGTGTCTTGTTCACCTGTTAGTCTATATGATATATCTTTGATCCATTATTGTTGTTATTGTTTCTTTGTTGTTTGTTGTTGTTTCTTTGGTGTTTGTTGCTGTAGTTGTTGTTGTAACTATTTAGTGAGAAGCGCTAAGCTTGTGGGATTGGGAGGTAATCAGATGCAATCTAAGGAAGGAGAGGATAGGTTCAATTCTTTGCATCAAGAGTCCCTCAAGGACCTATAAGTCAATAACAACAATGAAGGTGTTGACTCGGGGCAACAACCCACACAACACTCCTCAGTATGGGCACTCTCGTTGCAACACGCAATTCTCTCATTCTATGCCTAGAAGAAAACATTGCAATGTGGTGTAATATAATTTAATAATCTTCAAGATACAGTTTTTATTACAGGAATACTCCTGACGCTGTAACACCACTACAACCGGTCTCTCGCTATCCATTATTGGAGAAAATGTAATATTAATGCAGGAATCTTTGGAATTCCGGATCCCGAAGGTGAGCTGCAGCGTCTGGGGGCCGACGTCTGCTGCTCTCTCAGAGGAATTTCAGTTTGCAAAGGCTCCACTGAAGTATTATTTAAGAATACTTCAGTGGAATGGGGTTTCTGTTGAGCCAAGAATAAAGCTTCAGTGGGATGAGGCTCCTGATAAGTCAAGATTAAATTTTAAGTGGGATGGGACTCCCAGTGAACTCCCAGAGAAACAAGTCTTGCGTGGGTGTGTCGACCCAGGCTCACCCGCTGGCATGTTACACCATAAACACTAAACCAGAGTTGCACAATCACTGCTGCCAGCTTGAGCAATATAATTAGGCCTTCGGATGTTTAAAAATAATAAATTTTAAAATGGTTTTCTCATGTGATCAACATATGTCTATTATTTCAAACAATTACTCTTCTACACCAAAGTTTTAGGAGCATCTCGTATTTATAACATAAAATGTGTTGATTAATCTGAAAATACTAATGATTTATTGCTGTATTGACACACCTTAAGTCTTTCACTTAAGTCCTTGATGAGGAAATAAAAACATATGGCAAGCATAGACAGCCTCTGTTATGGGTAATATTACACATAGAGGAGTGTAGTTTAATGTTCCAGGAAAACGACAGGTTGATCAATTAGACACAGGTGCAACACCTGACTGTCTTTATTTTGGAAACGTGTAGCCACACAGAAGCTTCATCAGTCCAATATAAAGAATAATGATGAAGATGAGGAGTTTGAGGTAATCAGTCTCTTAGCCTGGAGTCGACGTAATCATTCTATCAAATTGATGGACTGATTACATCGACTCTAGGCTAAAGGAATGATTACCTCAAGTTCTTGATCATCACCTTTCTTCTCTGTATTGGACTGATAAAGCAACAGTCTGGCGAAACATTTTTTCAGTAAAGATACACAAGTGTTACTCATGTGTTTATTTTATCTAGAAGGAATGTGTTGATTATCAACGAGTACACAAGTTATGTGACCTTGATGTTGAGCTAAGAGGACGTGTGTGACAAGAACCTTGATGTTGAACTGAGAGAACGAGAGTGACAAGAACCTTGATGTAGATCTGAGAGGACGTGTGTGACAAGAACCTTGATGTTGAACTGAGAGAACGAGAGTGACAAGAACCTTGATGTTGATCTGAGAGGACGTGTGTGACAAGAACCTTGATGTTGATCTAAGAGGACGTGTGTGACAAGAACCTTGATGTTGATCTAAGAGGACGTGTGTGACAAGAACCTTGATGTTGATCTGAGAGGACGTGAGTGACAAGAACCTTGATGTTGATCTCAGAGGACGTGAGTGACAAGAACCTTGATGTTGATCTGAGAGGACGTGTGTGACAAGAACCTTGATGTTGATCTGAGAGCACGTGTGTGACAAGAACATTGATGCTGATCTGAGGGGACGTGAGTGACAAGAACCTTGATGATGATCTGAGAGGACGTGTGTGACAATAACCTTGATGTTGATTTGAGAGGACGTGTGTGACAAGAACCTTGATGCTGATCTGAGAGGACGTGTGTGACAAGAACCTTGATGTTGATCTGAGAGGACGTGAGTGACAAGAACCTTGATGTTGATCTGAGAGGACGTGAGTGACAAGAACCTTGATGTTGATCTGAGAGGACGTGTGTGACAAGAACCTTGATCTTGATCTGAGAGGACGTGAGTGACAAGAACCTTGATGTTGATCTCAGAGGACATGTGTGACAAGAACCTTGATGTTGATCTGAGAGGACGTGTGTGACAAGAACCTTGATGTTGATATGAGAGGACGTGTATGACAAGAACCTTGATGTTGATCTGAGAGGACGTGAGTGACAAGAACCTTCATGTTGATCTGAGAGGACAAGAACCTTGTGTGACAAGACGTGTGTGACCTTGATGCTGATCTGAGAGGACGTGTGTGACAAGAACCTTGATGTTGATCTGAGAGGACGTGATGACAAGAACCTGATCTGAGACGTGAGTGACAAGACGTGTGTGACAAGAACCTTGATGTTGATCTGAGAGGACGTGAGTGACAAGAACCTTGATGTTGATCTGAGAGGACGTGAGTGACAAGAACCTTGATGTTGATCTGAGAGGACGTGTGTGACAAGAACCTTGATGTTGATCTGAGAGAACGTGAGTGATAAGAACCTTGATGTTGATCTGAGAGGACGTGAGTGACAAGAACCTTGATGTTGATCTGAGAGGACGTGTGTGACAAGAACCTTGATGCTGATCTGAGAGGACGTGAGTGACAAGAACCTTGATATTGATCTGAGAGGACGTGTATGACAAGAACCTTGATGTTGATCTGAGAGGACGTGAGTGACAAGAACCTTGATGTTGATCTGAGAGGACGTGTGTGACAAGAACCTTGATGCTGATCTGAGAGGACGTGAGTGACAAGAACCTTGATGTTGATCTGAGAGGACGTGTGTGACAAGAACCTTGATGTTGATCTGAGAGGACGTGAGTGACAAGAACCTTGATGTTGATCTGAGAGGACGTCAGTGGCAAGAACCTTGATGTTGATCTGGGAGAACGTGAGTGACAAGAACCTTGATGTTGATCTGAGAGGACGTGAGTGACAAGAACCTTGATGTTGATCTGAGAGGACGTGTGTGACAAGAACCTTGATGTTGATCTGAGAGGACGTGTGTGACAAGAACCTTGATGTTGATCTGAGAGGACGTGTGTGACAAGAACCTTGATGTTGATCTGAGAGGACGTGAGTGACAAGAACCTTGATGTTGATCTGAGAGGACGTGTGTGACAAGAACCTTGATGTTGATCTGAGAGGACGTGAGTGACAAGGAACTTGATGTTGATCTGAGAGGACGTGTGTGACAAGAACCTTGATGATGATCTGAGAGGACGTGAGTGACAAGAACCTTGATGTTGACGTGAGTGACAAGAACCTTGATGTTGATCTGAGAGGACGTGAGTGACAAGAACCTTGATGTTGATCTGAGAGGACGTGTGTGACAAGAACCTTGATGCTGATCTGAGAGGACGTGAGTGACAAGAACCTTGATGTTGATCTGAGAGGACGTGTGTGACAAGAACCTTGATGTTGATCTGAGAGGACGTGAGTGACAAGAACCTTGATGTTGATCTGAGAGGACGTGTGTGACAAGAACCTTGATGCTGATCTGAGAGGACGTGAGTGACAAGAACCTTGATGTTGATCTGAGAGGACGTGTGTGACAAGAACCTTGATGTTGATCTGAGAGGACGTGAGTGACAAGAACCTTGATGTTGATCTGAGAGGACGTGTGTGACAAGAACCTTGATGTTGATCTGAGAGGACGTGAGTGACAAGAACCTTGATGTTGATCTGAGAGGACGTGTGTGACAAGAACCTTGATGTTGATCTGAGAGGACGTGAGTGACAAGAACCTTGATGTTGATCTGAGAGGACGTGAGTGACAAGAACCTTGATGTTGATCTGAGAGGACGTGAGTGACAAGAACCTTGATGCTGATCTGAGAGGACGTGAGTGACAAGAACCTTGATGTTGATCTGAGAGGACGTGTGTGACAAGAACCTTGATGCTGATCTGAGAGGACGTGAGTGACAAGAACCTTGATGTTGATCTGAGAGGACGTGTGTGACAAGAACCTTGATGTTGATCTGAGAGGACGTGAGTGACAAGAACCTTGATGTTGATCTGAGAGGACGTGTGTGACAAGAACCTTGATGTTGATCTGAGAGGACGTGAGTGACAAGAACCTTGATGTTGATCTGAGAGGACGTGTGTGACAAGAACCTTGATGTTGATCTGAGAGGACGTGAGTGACAAGAACCTTGATGTTGATCTGAGAGGATGTACCTTGATGCTGATCTGAGGACGTGAGTGACAAGAACCTTGATGTTGATCTGAGACGTGAGTGGACGTGTGTGACAAGCACCTTGATGTTGATCTGAGAGGACGTGTGTGACAAGACCCTGGATGTTGATCTGAGAGGACGTGAGTGACAACAACCTTGATGTTGATCTGAGAGGACGTGTGTGACAAGAACCTTGAGGCTGATCTGAGAGGACGTGAGTGACAAGAACCTTGATGTTGATCTGAGAGGACGTGTGTGACAAGAACCTTGATGTTGATCTGAGAGGACGTGAGTGACAAGAACCTTGATGTTGATCTGAGGACGTGAGTGACAAGAACCTTGATGTTGATCTGAGAGGACGTGTGTGACAAGAACCTTGATGTTGATCTGAGAGGACGTGAGTGACAAGAACCTTGATGTTGATCTGAGAGGACGTGTGTGACAAGAACCTTGATGCTGATCTGAGAGGACGTGAGTGACAAGAACCTTGATGTTGATCTGAGAGGACGTGTGTGACAAGAACCTTGATGCTGATCTGAGAGGACGTGAGTGACAAGAACCTTGATGTTTATCTGAGAGGACGTGTGTGACAAGAACCTTGGTGTTGATCTGAGAGGACGAGAGTGACAAGAACCTTGATGTTGATCTGAGAGGACGTGTGTGACAAGAACCTTGATGTTGATCTGAGAGGACGTGAGTGACAAGAACCTTGATGCTGATCTGAGAGGACGTGTGTGACAAGTACCTTGATGCTGATCTGAGAGGACGTGAGTGACAAGAACCTTGATGTTGATCTGAGAGGACGTGAGTGACAAGAACCTTGATGTTGATCTGAGAGGACGTGTGTGACAAGAACCATGATGCTGATCTGAGAGGACGTGAGTGACAAGAACCTTGATGCTGATGTGAGAGGACGTGTGTGACAAGAACCTTGATGCTAATCTGAGAGGACGTGTGTGACAAGAACCTTGATGCTGATCTGAGAGGACATGTGTGACAAGAACCTTGATGCTGATCTGAGAGGACGTGAGTGATAAGAACCTTGATGTTGATCTGAGAGGACGAGTGAGACAAGAACCTTGATGCTGATCTGAGAGGACGTGAGTGACAAGAACCTTGATGTTGATCTGAGAGGACGTGTGTGACAAGAACCTTGATGCTGATCTGAGAGGACGTGAGTGACAAGAACCTTGATGCTGATCTGAGAGGACGTGTGTGACAAGAACCTTGATGCTGATCTGAGAGGACGTGAGTGACAAGAACCTTGATGTTGATCTGAGAGGACGTGAGTGACAAGAACCTTGATGTTGATCTGAAAGGAAGTGAGTGACAAGAACCTTGATGTTGATCTGAGAGAACGTGAGTGACAAGAACCTTGATGTTGATCTGAGAGGACGTGAGTGACTAGAACCTTGATGTTGATCTGAGGGGACGTGTGTGACAAGAACCTTGATGTTGATCTGAGAGGACGTGTGTGACAAGAACCTTGATGTTGATCTGAGAGGACGTGTGTGACAAGAACCTTGATGTTGATCTGAGAGGACGTGTGTGACAAGAACCTTGATGTTGATCTGAGAGGACGTGAGTGACAAGAACCTTGATGTTGATCTGAGAGGACGTGCGTGACAAGAACATTGATGTTGATCTGAGAGGACGTGTGTGACAAGAACCTTGATGTTTATCTGAGTGGACGTGCGTGACAAGAACCTTGATGTTGATCTTTGATCTTGATGTTGATCTGAGAGGACGTGAGTGACAAGAACCTTGATGTTGATCTGAGAGGACGTGTGTGACAAGAACCTTGATGTTGATCTGAGAGGACGTGAGTGACAAGAACCTTGATATTGATCTGAGAGGACGTGTATGACAAGAACCTTGATGTTGATCTGAGAGGACGTGAGTGACAAGAACCTTGATGTTGATCTGAGAGGACGTGAGTGACAAGAACCTTGATGTTGATCTGAGAGGACGTGAGTGACAAGAACCTTGATGTTGATCTGAGAGGACGTGTGTGACAAGAACCTTGATGCTGATCTGAGAGGACGTGAGTGACAAGAACCTTGATGTTGATCTGAGAGGACGTGAGTGACAAGAACCTTGATGCTGATCTGAGAGGACGTGTGTGACAAGAACCTTGATGCTGATCTGAGAGGACGTGTGTGACAAGAACCTTGATGTTGATCTGAGAGGACGTGTGTGACAAGAACCTTGATGTTGATCTGAGAGGACGTGAGTGACAAGAACCTTGATGTTGATCTGAGAGGACGTGAGTGACAAGAACCTTGATGTTGATCTGAGAGGACGTGTGTGACAAGAACCTTGATGTTGATCTGAGAGGACGTGAGTGACAAGAACCTTGATGTTGATCTGAGAGGACGTGTGTGACAAGAACCTTGATGTTGATCTGAGAGGACGTGAGTGACAAGAACCTTGATGTTGATCTGAGAGGACGTGTGTGACAAGAACCTTGATGCTGATCTGAGAGGACGTGAGTGACAAGAACCTTGATGTTGATCTGAGAGGACGTGTGTGACAAGAACCTTGATGTTGATCTGAGAGGACGTGAGTGACAAGAACCTTGATGTTGATCTGAGAGGACGTGTGTGACAAGAACCTTGATGCTGATCTGAGAGGACGTGAGTGACAAGAACCTTGATGTTGATCTGAGAGGACGTGTGTGACAAGAACCTTGATGTTGATCTGAGAGGACGTGAGTGACAAGAACCTTGATGTTGATCTGAGAGGACGTGTGTGACAAGAACCTTGATGTTGATCTGAGAGGACGTGAGTGACAAGAACCTTGATGTTGATCTGAGAGGACGTGTGTGACAAGAACCTTGATGTTGATCTGAGAGGACGTGAGTGACAAGAACCTTGATGTTGATCTGAGAGGACGTGTGTGACAAGAACCTTGATGTTGATCTGAGAGGACGTGAGTGACAAGAACCTTGATGTTGATCTGAGAGGACGTGTGTGACGAGTACCTTGATGCTGATCTGAGAGGACGTGAGTGACAAGAACCTTGATGTTGATCTGAGAGGACGTGAGTGACAAGAACCTTGATGTTGATCTGAGAGGACGTGTGTGACAAGAACCTTGATGCTGATCTGAGAGGACGTGAGTGACAAGAACCTTGATGCTGATCTGAGAGGACGTGTGTGACAAGAACCTTGATGCTGATCTGAGAGGACGTGAGTGACAAGAACCTTGATGTTGATATGAGAGGACGTGAGTGACAAGAACCTTGATGTTGATCTGAGAGGACAAGAACCTTGATGTTGATTTCAGAGGACGTGAGTGACAAGAACCTTGATGTTGATCTGAGAGGACGTGTGTGACAAGAACCTTGATGCTGATCTGAGAGGACGTGAGTGACAAGAACCTTGATGTTGATCTGAGAGGACGTGTGTGACAAGAACCTTGATGTTGATCTGAGAGGACGTGAGTGACAAGAACCTTGATGTTGATCTGAGAGGACGTGAGTGACAAGAACCTTGATGTTGATCTGAGAGGACGTGAGTGACAAGAACCTTGATGTTGATCTGAGAGGACGTGAGTGACAAGAACCTTGATGTTGATCTGAGAGGACGTGAGTGACAAGAACCTTGATGTTGATCTGAGAGGACGTGAGTGACAAGAACCTTGATGTTGATCTGAGAGGACGTGTGTGACAAGAACCTTGATGTTGATCTGAGAGGACGTGAGTGACAAGAACCTTGATGTTGATCTGAGAGGACGTGTGTGACAAGAACCTTGATGTTGATCTGAGAGGACGTGAGTGACAAGAACCTTGATGTTGATCTGAGAGGACGTGTGTGACAAGAACCTTGATGTTGATCTGAGAGGACGTGAGTGACAAGAACCTTGATGTTGATCTGAGAGGACGTGTGTGACAAGAACCTTGATGTTGATCTGAGAGGACGTGAGTGACAAGAACCTTGATGTTGATCTGAGAGGACGTGAGTGACAAGAACCTTGATGTTGATCTGAGAGGACGTGAGTGACAAGAACCTTGATGTTGATCTGAGAGGACGTGAGTGACAAGAACCTTGATGCTGATCTGAGAGGACGTGTGTGACAAGAACCTTGATGTTGATCTGAGAGGACGTGAGTGACAAGAACCTTGATGCTGATCTGAGAGGACGTGAGTGACAAGAACCTTGATGCTGATCTGAGAGGACGTGAGTGATAAGAACCTTGATATTGATCTGAGAGGACGTGTATGACCAGAACCTTGATGTTGATCTGAGAGGACGTGAGTGACAAGAACCTTGATGTTGATCTGAGAGGACGTGAGTGACAAGAACCTTGATGTTGATCTGAGAGGACGTGAGTGACAAGAACCTTGATGTTGATCTGAGAGGACGTGAGTGACAAGAACCTTGATGCTGATCTGAGAGGACGTGAGTGACAAGAACCTTGATGTTGATCTGAGAGGACGTGAGTGACAAGAACCTTGATGTTGATCTGAGAGGACGTGAGTGACAAGAACCTTGATGTTGATCTGAGAGGACGTGAGTGACAAGAACCTTGATGTTGATCTGAGAGGACGTGAGTGACAAGAACCTTGATGTTGATCTGAGAGGACGTGAGTGACAAGAACCTTGATGTTGATCTGAGAGGACGTGAGTGACAAGAACCTTGATGTTGATCTGAGAGGACGTGAGTGACAAGAACCTTGATGTTGATCTGAGAGGACGTGAGTGACAAGAACCTTGATGTTGATCTGAGAGGACGTGAGTGACAAGAACCTTGATGTTGATCTGAGAGGACGTGAGTGACAAGAACCTTGATGTTGATCTGAGAGGACGTGAGTGACAAGAACCTTGATGTTGATCTGAGAGGACGTGAGTGACAAGAACCTTGATGTTGATCTGAGAGGACGTGAGTGACAAGAACCTTGATGTTGATCTGAGAGGACGTGTGTGACAAGAACCTTGATGTTGATCTGAGAGGACGTGAGTGACAAGAACCTTGATGTTGATCTGAGAGGACGTGTGTGACAAGAACCTTGATGTTGATCTGAGAGGACGTGAGTGACAAGAACCTTGATGTTGATCTGAGAGGACGTGTGTGACAAGAACCTTGATGTTGATCTGAGAGGACGTGAGTGACAAGAACCTTGATGTTGATCTGAGAGGACGTGTGTGACAAGAACCTTGATGCTGATCTGAGAGGACGTGAGTGACAAGAACCTTGATGTTGATCTGAGAGGACGTGAGTGACAAGAACCTTGATGTTGATCTGAGAGGACGTGAGTGACAAGAACCTTGATGTTGATCTGAGAGGACGTGTGTGACAAGAACCTTGATGTTGATCTGAGAGGACGTGAGTGACAAGAACCTTGATGTTGATCTGAGAGGACGTGAGTGACAAGAACCTTGATGTTGATCTGAGAGGACGTGAGTGACAAGAACCTTGATGTTGATCTGAGAGGACGTGAGTGACAAGAACCTTGATGCTGATCTGAGAGGACGTGTGTGACAATAACCTTGATGCTGATCTGAGAGGACGTGTGTGACAAGAACCTTGATGTTGATCTGAGAGGACGTGTGTGACAAGAACCTTGATGTTGATCTGAGAGGACGTGAGTGACAAGAACCTTGATTTTGATCTGAGAGGACGTGTGTGACAAGAACCTTGATGCTGATCTGAGAGGACGTGAGTGACAAGAACCTTGATGTTGATCTGAGAGGACGTGTGTGACAAGAACCTTGATGTTGATCTGAGAGGACGTGAGTGACAAGAACCTTGATGTTGATCTGAGAGTTTTTATTTTACACAGGGTTTGACAAGGTTAGGTTAAGGATCCCTAGCTTTATTGACAAGCTATTTACAAGTTAAGGATTCCTAACTTTATTGACAAGCTAAGAGCTGTTACCTACATCAGCTCATTTGAAAGCATTTTTATTGTTATGAAACATACAAGTAGGGAACAGGATGAAGTTGGAGCCATCTGTGGGCCAGCATTTTCATTTGATCAACTGACTTTATCTCGTTGACATCATAATGCTGTACGAATGTGTTCCAGACTCGAGTCATCCTGGGGATAAATGATCTCAGATGAAGTGATGTTCTGGAGAAGGGTACAGCCAGAGTGAAGTTGCTGCTTTCTGCCCGTCTTGTGGTATAGAAGCTTGCTTCTCGCTGTCCTCGAAGTGGAGCCAAGTGTGGTACTTTGACAATGTTGGCCTTGTACATAACAGTAAGGCCACCCACATCCCTCCTGTGTTGAAGGCTCTGCTGAAATGACAGATCTATCCAGGATGGGTCCAGGTGAGAGATGAGACGTCTTACTTTGTTCTCTACTCTATCAAGCAGTTGCAGATTAGGGGATGGGGCGTGGGCAGGCAAACCAAGAAAGTGGAGCATACTCAAGGTGTGAGCGTACTTGTGCCTCATACAGAATCTTGCAACCCCTACTGTCAAGCAGATGCGAGATACGTCGAAGTGCTGTAAGCTTCCTGGCTGCCTTGTTTGCAAGATTTACAACGTGGTTCTTCATGGTCAGTTTGGAGTCAAATTTCACCCCAAGGATATCAACTTCTTCCCCAGGTACCAACACTCTCCCATTCATACTTACTACTGCTCCGGCATTACCATCATGGTGCCTAGAGACCATCATCATTTGTGTTTTCTCAGGTGCAAATGTTACTTGCCATCGGTTTCCCCAAGCTGATATAGCTCTTAGCTGGTGATTGATGTAGCTTAGAGCAGCTGGCATTTCAAGTAGACATTCCATAACAATGGTCCCAGCACACTTCCTTGTGGAACACTTGCCCCAATAGGATGTCTTGCTGATTCTGTTAGAATCTTAGAAAACTTACCTAACCTTATTATAACAAGCGCAATTTATTTTAGCCTAACCCAACTAAATATATTTTTGATACGTTTACAATAATTTAATACTAAACAAACACAATGAAATATATATTTTTTCGTTACGTTCAGAATGATTTTTGCGAAATTATTACATACACAAATTTTCGCTTGCCTTATTCGACAAGAAAGCCTTGATATATATATATATATATATATATATATATATATATATATATATATATATATATATATATATATATATATATATATATATATATATATATATATATATATATATATATATATATATATATATATATATATATATATATATATATATATATATATATATATATATATATATATATGTATATATATATATATATATATATATATATATATATATATATATATATATATATATATATATATATATATATATATATATATATATATATATATATGTATATATATATATATATATACACACGTACATATAGAGCGAGGGGTGGACCTGGGAGAGAAGACTGGGAGGCAGAACTCTGGAGAAGAGTGGAGGAGTGTGGGAGAAGGCTGGAAGAGCTCGGCAAGAAAATGGAAGAGGAAATAGCTGAGGAGAGCAGGAAATGGGAATTACAAATCAGAGCAGCTGAAGCTAAGATACAGAGCTTAGTAGAGGAACTAAAGAGTCTGAAACAGCCTAAAGAACCAAAGGACAGTACAGCCATGACACCAAGTGCTACTACATCAGTCACCAGTGAGGGGACAGTAGGGGACAAAGGAGATATACTGTACATGATGACTCTATCGGACCCTAGGGGGACCTGGGAAAAGGCAGGGAGAACAGCAGGAACTAATGAGGGGACTGTTACGCAGAAAGGTGGGATAGATGGGGGCTTGAGCCTTGTCTAAGGGCAAAGGTAAAAGTTACACTCATCTCAGGCATAAACAGGCCACCCAGGGCTGTCCCAGTCAAAACAGAAAGCGCTAAACCAGCATTTGTTCTTCAATGGGTTGGTTAACAGAGGGTTAGGCAAAAATCCTAGTTAGGAAAATATATCTATTTATTCAACATAACACTATATACACACTCTAGAAACACCTTAATCCTAAACGCCCAAATGACGGTACACAAGAAACAGCTGGCTGGAGGTCCAGCCACCATAACCACTCGACCTAGCCAGCGTCAGGCCGTCACTACAACCCCATTTCTTATTTCCTCACTCATCTCACAGGACCCTGACCATGTCAGAGCCTAGGCGGGCATACAGGTAAACCATAGAAGAGCCTATGGCTTGAGTTAGCTAAACAAAAGGAGTACACAACTACAAAACTTAGCTTAAATACACAGCATCTCCGACGCCAGCCTCCACACAATGCTGACTCCACGTGACTCCTCCCAGCCACGCTTTACCCAACACAGTTGGAAAATAACTGCCTAGCAGGATTTCTTTATAATTACAGTTAGAGTACTTTACAGTGCCCCCAAATGCACATTATGAATTATAAAATTATTCTTTACAATTATAACATTCATGCTATTATGGCACACTTCTCCGCTATATGTACATTGCAATGTCATGCAGAACCCTGCATAACAGAGACTAAAGACAATGAAGGAGTTACACTATACACAGAGGCTCTAATAGACAACTGCCATGCCCAGGAACAGATAAGCACAGGGGCACCGGATAGGGAAGAGACAGTAAGAAGCAACGGGTCAATGACAGGAACTAATTCGTATCAGAGGATGCTCAGGGAAGCACAGTGGGAGGACGAAAGGGAGAGGGCCGTTTTTTTCTATGGGCTCCGAGAAGTAGATGGAGAAACTTACGAGGCAAGGAAACAGGAGGAGGAAAAAAACGATTGAAAGCATCATGAAAGCAACAGGAGAGGACGACATGACCCAGCTGACAAATTTTTGGAGAACTGGGTGGTTTGCGAGAGGAAAAAAGCATCCAGTCAAAGTGATTTTCAAGGCAGAGTCAGCTCGAAACCGGATCCTGCAGGAGAAAGCGTGCCTAAGGGACAATCAGGAGTTCCGGAGAGTGTGCCTGGACCGAGACAGAACACAAGAAGAAAGGATGATACTGGAAGAGAGGGTGCAACGTCGCAAGGAGGAAAGGGAGGCAAGGAAGGTGGAGAGCAGGAGAAATCAGGCACAGGTGGAAGAACAAACACAGCCCCCTCCAATACCACCCACAGAAGGAACACAACCATGGCAATCCCAAAGCAATCAAACAACCTAACCCAAAACCTACTCACTGTGCCCTCTGCCCACATCCCCCTCACACAAACCCAACCCCCACAGAAACCCACAGTAACCCACACATCCCCCTCTGCACAAACCCCACCTCCACAGTAACCCACACATTCCCCTCAGCTCAAACCCCACCCCCACAGAAACCCACAGTAACCCACACAATGTACCCTCTCCCCCATCCCCCTCATCACAAACCCCACCCTACAGTAACCCACAGCAACCCACACACTGTACCCTACCTCCCCATCCCCATCCCCCCTCGCCACAACCCCCACACCCACTGTAACCCCCATAGGCCCTCTCCCCCATCCCCCTCGCCAAAACCCCAACCCCACTGAAATCCCCATAGGCCCTCTGCCCCCACCCCCCACACCACAGAGATGCAATCTTCCCACCCGGATATCAGATCCTGAGGGAGGTTAGAAGGAGCAGAGAGGGAGGAGGGGTTGCACTGCTAATTAAAAACCGGTGGGGTTATCAAGAAATGGAAGGAATGGACGAGATTGGAGAAAGGTATTACATAGTAGGTACAGTTCAGTCAGGGAAACACAAGGTAGCCATTGCAGTGATGTATAACCCCTCACAGAACTGCAGGAGTCCAAGAAAGAAATATGATGAGTGTAACAGAGCAATGGTGGACACACTAGCTGAGGTGGCAAGAAGGGCTCACTCGAGTAGAGCGAAGTTACTGGTCATGGGCGACTTCAATCACAGGGAGATTGATTGGGAAAACCTGGAGCCACATGGGGGTCCCGAAACATGGAGAGCCAAGATGATGGATGTGGTGCTGGCAAACCTCATGCACCAACATGTTAGGGACACTACCAGAGAGAGAGGGGAGGATGAACCAGCAAGACTGGACCTTGTGTTCACCCTGAGTAGCTCAGACATTGAGCACATCATATATGAAAGGCCCCTTGGAGCTAGTGACCACGTGGTTATGAGCTTTGAATACATCGTGGAGCTAAAAGTGGACAGGGTAATAGGAGAAGATAGGGAAAAACCAAACTATAAAAGAGGGGACTACACAGGAATGAGAACCTTCCTGCAGGAGGTTCAGTGGGAACAGGAGTTGGTAGGAAAATCAGTAAACGACATGATGGACTTCATAACAACAAAATGCAAGGAGGCAGAGGAAAGGTTTGTTCCCAAGGGTAACAGAAATAATGGGAAGGACAGAACGAGTCCTTGGTTTACCCGAAGGTGTAGGGAGGCAAAAACTAAGTGCTCTAGAGAATGGAAAAAGTACAGAAGGCAAATGACTCAGGTAAATAAAGAGATTAGTTGACGAGCCAGAAACGAGTTTGCACAGATGAGGGAGGCGCAGCGGCAGTATGAAAACGACATAGCATCGAAAGTCAAGTCTGACCCGAAACTACTTTACAGCCACATCAGGAGGAAGACAACAGTCAAGGACCAGGTAATCAGGCTGAGGAAAGAAGGTGGGGAGCTCACAAGAAACGACCAAGAAGTATGTGAGGAGCTCAACATGAGATTTCAGGAAGTATTTACAGTGGAGGCTGAAGGGACACTGGGAAGACAAAACAGTGGGGTACATCAACAAGGGATATACCAACAAGTGTTGGATGAATTACACACAATTAAGGAGGAGTTGGAGAAGCTCTTAAGTGACATAGATACCTGAAAGGTGGTTGGACCGGAAAACATCTCTCCGTGGGTCCTTAGAGAGAGAGCAGAGACACTACGTGTGCCACTAACCAAAATCTTCAACACTTCCCTTGAAACTGGGCAACTACCTGAAGTATGGAAGAAGGCAAATGTAGTCCCCATCTTTAAGAAAGGAGACAGAAATGAAGCACTAAACTATAGACCAGTGTCACTGACGTGTATAGTATGCAAAGTCATGGAGAAGATTATCAGGAGGAGAGTGGTGGAGCACCTGGAGCGGAACAAGATTATAAACGACAGCCAGCACGGATTCATGGAAGGCAAATCCTGTGTCACAAACCTACTAGAGTTTTATGACAAGGTAACTGAAGTAAGAAATGAGAGGGAGGGGTGGGTTGATTGCATTTTCTTGGACTGCAAGAAGGCCTTCGACACAGTTCCTCACAAGAGATTAGTACAGAAGCTAGAGGAACAGGCACATATAACAGGAAGGGCACTGCAATGGATCAGAGAATACCTAACAGGGAGGCAACAGCGAGTCATGGTCCGTGATGAGGTATCACAGTGGGCGCCGGTGACGAGCGGGGTCCCACAGGGGTCAGTCCTGGGACCAGTGCTATTCTTGGTATATGTGAACGACATGACGGAAGGGATAGACTCAGAAGTGTCCCTGTTTGCAGATGATGTGAAGTTAATGAGGAGAATTAAATCAGATGCGGACCAGACAGGTCTACAAAGAGACCTGGACAGGCTGGATGCGTGGTCCAGCAACTGGCTCCTAGAATTTAACCCCGCCAAATGCAAAGTCATGAAGATCGGAGAAGGGCAAAGACTCTACATTGTGT